>NW_015634006.1:110771-119054 GCF_001515625.1 Sinocyclocheilus rhinocerous
AGAACCGCTGCTTTAGAACATTGATTTTGAAACTTGTGAATCCATTAGAATCGTTAGAAGACAGAATCGTGATTCATATATGAATAGATTTTTATGTGCACCTCTAGTTTTCTCATCCTCTTCTCTAAAGCAGCGTAGCATGGCCTTGTCCCCTTTGCTGCCTTTTCCAGGGGGCGGGGTTTATCTGGGTTTGTTACATCACGAACCCGGGAAGTAACTTGTTGTAGTCCCTACCAGACGTTTTTGTAGGCATTAAACTGCCAGAATATTAAAAGCCGATATCTCCGTTTGCATTGTACATTCAGCTTCGTAACTTTGCAGATATTGTTTATGCTCAAACAGCAACATTACACACTAACTAACGTTAAAAAGTGAAATCGCAATGAACCACCCCTTTAAAATTTCCCTACCACCTGATAGATATCACTGAGATGTCAAGTCAAGTCAATGTTTTTGTATAGCGCTTTTCACAATCCACAGTTTCAAAGCAGCTTTACAGAAAGTCACACTATTGTCTATAATGGCAAAGTGCTTTACCGTAGAGTACATTTTAGGGCCGGGCAATCAAACTATATTGTAACTCTAGCTATATTGTATGTATAGTGTTGTCTAGCTGTATTAAGAGATTTAAATATTGGTCGGTTTGTTCTAAGCATAAATACGTGATTCTCAAAAATCAGTTCTGAAAAGGTCTGAACAGTCTGATGTTCTAACGGCAATATACAGTTTTACAGCATCAATATGCATCAATGAGAATAGCTACAACTGATTGAATTAAGTGGAAAAAATATATCTGGTTTTTAAAGAGTCTGATCTGAGTTTAACATTCTCTGGATTGAATTAGCAGTCATTTAAGTGACAATGTTGATGTCTTGGGAGCCACAACATCAACCCAGTCACATGCTGAACATGTAATAAGTTGAATGGTTTAACCAGATGGACCAATCATAAGGTGCAATATGAATTGGTTTGTACACAATGTACAGTGTTTATTTACATTGAAAAAAATCAATCAACCAACACAATTTGGCACATTCCAGCAATGCATTTTCATAAACATAACCCCTAAACCTAACCAGGGAATTATTTTTGGATCTGTAAAGGAGACCACACCATTTTCTGTTCTTTTCAACAGAACTGTGGCTGCCATGCTCCAAAATGAACAAAAAGAATAATAAAATATCTGATTTACCTTAAATATGAACATGCATTTACTCATCTCACTTGCACAAAAACAGATTCAGTATTTCTCAAAATGAATAAAAACAGTGAAATGCAGACTCAGAATATGACGCAAACCTGCAAAAAGAAAACACCTTAAATAACACAAATATCCTTTATGTATTTAATCCCATTTTATTAACCAATGTCTTTGTTGCTGACCTTCGATGATCCAATTCAACCATATTAATAAGCAAAAATTGCTTTAGATAAACATAACATTTGTCTTTCTTTTATTGATTGATTGATTAATTGCTGAAGAGTGTTGCACTTTCTTCTCCTGCATCCTATTCTTCACGCAATCCAGAATGGCGTGAACTGTGCCCTCTACTTTTTTTACAGACATGAATTTACATTTCTTTCAGCCTTAGACTTGTGTGTGAAAGGGCTTTCACATTTGCCAAAAATAGAACTTTTTTTATATTAAAAACAAACAAGCAAGCCCAGCCCAGATGAGAAAAAGTAACGCAAAAGTAACATAATGTATTACTTTCCATAAAAAGTAGCTATGTAATGCAATTAGTTACTTTTTTAGGAAGTAACTCAATATTGTAATGCATTACTTTGAAAAGTAACTTTCCCCAACACTGGGTAATACAATTCAAAAACAATACCAACTTTGAAAATGCTGTGGTCAATACTGTGAACAATTAACACACCAAACAACTGCTAATTATTTATCTTATGGGCTAAAACATCTGTTCCGGGTGCTGCTGTGCTAAGCAGTTAGGACTTAACAACTTAACAACTGCACATTGGAAGAAGTGCAAGTTCACTCCGACATGGCAGCTTTTCACAGGTAATATCAAGCTGGAGTGTGAGTGAGAGACTCTGTGTGTGTGTGTGTGTGTGTGTGCATTTGTATGTGTGTGTATTTGTCATCCTCTGCGACCTTTGAGAGATCCTGGGACAATGAACACCTTTATTCCCAGCAGACCGCCGCTAACACCACATCATCACGATGCCAGGTGGAGTAATGAAGCGTTTTCTTTGGAAGCAAATGAAAGAGCTATTTTTGTAATCCGTGTCATGCCACATCATTGTGAGGAAAATGATTCATTTGTTTACTTATTTGTGGAGAGTTTTTTTTTTTTTTTGTAAATTTGTTGAAACAGCGCATATAAATGGCCACAAGTGCCTATTTAGAGCTTCTATGGGTTTAGCTGGTCAGGTGCTTGTTTGCTGGGAGAGAGTTGACCCATAATGCACCAGTGAATGTGTAAAACCTGCTATGTGTTGCTATGTGCTATGTGTTTTTTTATCCTCATCAGTCATTTACGTGTGTACACATGTGTGCATGTTTGTATGTGTCTATATGCCACACTGTCCCTTTATAACTTCCCATCAGCCCCCCTCACCCTGCCTCCTGATCTTTATCCTCACCCTGATTTTATTTGGCAGTCTCGGCTAATCAGAGTCCAACATCTGGGCAGTTACCATGGTTACAGGACAGCCGGGGTGTGCAAGAGAATGGGAGGTGATCGACAGCCGTATCCCCAGAGAGAGAGAGAGAGAGCGATGGAGAGGGAAAGTGCAACTGATGGACAAAGAGGTTAAAAACACATAAACATACGTTTACCTAGCTATCCAGCTTTGCATAGACTTTTAATGTTTTTATTTCAAGCTAACAAGCTGAAAAGAAAACTTTTTGCATTTTTAGAACTAAAACACAACATTATTTTCAACTCAAGTTCATTGGGGGGAAAAAAACATGGCCATGTGGCGACATTTCTGTAAAATGATATTGTTGCTACTTGCACGTTTCGGGACACTTTCAAAGTGAAATGGCCATTGAGTGGCACTAAAAGTGCATTCAGTTTTATCTGAAACAGATGAACATGAGTCTGGAGATGTTTTATTTACACAGTAGTTCGGAAATGAAATGCTTAGTGAGTGGCGCTGCAAAGTTAATGCTCTATCGCATTTGAAATTAATGTAGCACCTACACTAAACCCTACCCTAAACCTAACCCTAACCAATAGTGTTAACAAAAGCAAAAGTCACTAAAAACACATTTGCTGTAGCAGCCATGCCATATTAGCTTGCTTCTACAAGTCTGAGCTTTTTAATTGTGACTCTATTTCTTCTGATTCATTCTGGAGTGCTCTGCAGTGCTGTACCAGGTGAGCTACAGAGCAAGTTTACTACATAAGAAAAGCCAAACATGGAGCTTCCCTTACGAAAAAGAAGTTTATTCAAGTGTGCTATTAGTATACTTCTTTTAAACTAAAAATAGGAAAGTATACTTTTAGTCTACTTTTTATGTACTTCTCAGAAATATACTTAAAATGACATTTAAGTATACTTGACTTATACTTAGAAAAAGTCTAAATATATTTTAGCTATAATTGTGCTCCTAGAATCCTTGTTTTCATTTATATATTATGTAGGGGGCGCTAGTACACATCTCCTGTACAGAATTTCCAAAAAACACAAGTAAAGAAGAAACCGAAACAACAGATGCTTCCACACGTATTCTAACAATGTGACATTTGCAACATAATAAATGTTGCAAATGTCAACATTTATTAGTTTACATAACATCCAGTATATGGTAAAGATATTTTGCGGTCATAACATGTACAAGGAACCATTTCAAGTGTTTATTAATCAGCAATCTGCCCCTGGAAACAGCTGGAAACTGCAGTGAATTGCACTGTATGTCTAGGTAAGTTTTTGCGGTTTGGCAAAAATGTAGGTAGAGGCACGTTGTTTCCAATGAGCCTACAGTATGTTGTTATTTACTTTATGATTTGATTTTGCAATTGAGGACAACTCCAGAGGGATGTTTTGTCAAATTTGTAAATCCACACACAGGGTGACCTGTAACTTGGGTTACCTCATTCCCCACCCATACAACACACACCCTTGGGAAAGGGTGCGGTAAGTCAGGCACAGTGTTTATGCATGTGTGTTTGTGCTTTTATATGTGTCCACCAGGGAATTGCTGCTCTTTGGTTAGCATGGGTCACGGAAATGTCTTTAAATACATCAAAAGAGTCATCAAAAGAGTGTAAACAGTAGTTTTCATTTGTATTGATGATCATGGATACAGAATGTAGATGTTACGTATTAGCCTATAATACATGCTGGCATGTTTGAGACAGAGGTCTCAACTGTACAGCAGTAACACTTTAATGACCAAAACTGAAATGAGAAATTCAGATTTGTATTGGTTTCTATGCTCCTGTGGCCTAGTGGTTACAGGTCTGATCTGGTGATGGAAAAGGTATAGGTTTGAACCTAGCAATTAGGCATCTGCTAAGTGGTATCTTATACTACAGCTTTACTTATTCTTGTAGAAAAGTGTAGTGTCCAGTTTTACAGTAGTAGTTTTATGCTTTTATTGTTCTGTAACTGATCATGGCTGTCTGTGTGTGTGTGTGTGTGTGTGTTCGTTAATATGAGTTCACATGTGTTTTTGAGACGGATGCAGTTAATTTTAAGTCATCATGCAGTCAGTATGGCTATCATACAGTATATTGGGACATTAAAAAAAATAAAAATATATATATACATTTATTTCACAACAAATACACCATCACTCTCCTGGGCCGTATCCTTAACCTCCATATCTCTTCCTCTGCGCTCACACGCACATATATACAGAGAGAGAAGAGAGAGTTAATAAGGTCCATTACACTTTCCTCCCCCAGGCAACCAAAAACTTCATTTAACCAGGTCTGTTCGGCCAAGACAGGAAGCTCAACCCCCCCCCCTTCATAACTGCATTAAACTGAGCTAACGGATGAGCCCTAGGACAGGAGACTGGGGTCCCACCATTTCACAATGAACTGCTCCAAAGTGAGAGAGGGAGAGAGAGAGAAACAGCGAGGTTGGGAGGCAGAAAATGTCCAACTGTAAAATCTAATCTCTTTTAAAAGCTGAGGACACGATCCAATTTCGGCAATTTCCATGTCTTATGGGGTCTGAGGGCAGGTAGTGTGTAAATGATGTTGTGTAGGTCCAGATTTGTTGCTATCACTGCAGGGTGATGGAGTTACGGCTATCAGAGTCGCATCTCTTTCATGGTGCCTCTCTGTCTGATTTGGGGATGTTATTTATACCAATAAGCACATGAACGGGAGCCTCATTACTGCCATCAATCATGTATCCCACAGGCATCACATTTAGAAAGCGTGTTCAGGTCCCACTGAGAGATGAGTGTAATACTGTATGTTTTTGAAAAAAAAAACAAAAAAAAAACCAAACTTCAGAAGTGTACATTGGATGATTTTTAACTAAGTTCTGGAATGTTCCAGAAAGCACTAGAATATTACAGAATGTTACAAAAACTTCTAGAATGTTCCCATCCTTGCAAAAGCAAAATATCTTTAAAAAAAAGCAAAATTAGTACAAAAACGTATCTTTACTAAACCAGTGTTTCATAAATAATTATAGAAGTTCTAAAACTGTATGTGACCTAAATATTTACCAAAATCTTGATGCCCTGTGAAAATAAGTAGTGCAATAATAATTAGCACCACAGAATTACTGAAGACCCATAAAAAATGTAAGTGAAACAAATATTTGTTACTTTGTGTTATTATTCATCCAGACAAAATTTTGACGCGCAACTCATCCCACACCATTTGTTGCAGACCCATGAATGAGGTGTCAAATCATGCAGCTTATTGAGGAGAGGTGTGATATGACTTTAGTAAGTGATTGGGCATACAATGAACTGGCAACTCTCTAGCCACTCCCTAGCTACCGTTTAGAGCACCCTAGCAACTGTATAACAATATTAACAAGCCATATCTGAGCTCCAGAACATTGTAGAAACATGGGCTATAGGGCTCTTTTGATTCAGAATGGCAAATATTAAATGTCACCATATAAACTGTATACCAACACACTAGCAACCATCTAGAGCACTCTAGCAACTGTACCACAACATAAATAAGCCATATCTCAGTACCAGAACATTGTATAGACATGGTAGTGGGCTGTTTTGTTTCAAGCGAGAGGCCAATCTGTAAGTAATTTGTTATGTTGACCAACAGAATCCTGCTTGGGTTGAAAGTGACTTCTGTGTGAGCTGTGCTTCGCATATCTGAGCACTATTAGCAATGGACCATTTTTGGACCAAATTTCAGCCAAATTTCACTAATGTAAAGAAAATTTTGCCTTAAGAAGTGAGAGAGAGAGAGAAAAAGAGCCAGATTGAATGAAAAAAAAGTGTACGAAATGGGGGAGTCCTAACAATGCCAATGTTTGATGTTACTGCAACTGTAACTCACACCACAATAAAATAAAGCTGTGTTTCATCTCCACTTCCTCTTGTCTTCCTTTTAGCTCTGTCTCTCAATCAATACATCCACAAACAAACGATCGTACGTCCCTCCTCTCATTTGGGTCACCCGCCTTCCGCGAAAAGACCAAAAGGCAACTACTCTTAAACCTCCTGGAACCTATCCTCCGTCTGCAACACATTATCGACGGTGTGAGGCATTGTTCACTTTCTTGTAAGCTGCTTCCTTTGGCTCAACAATGGCACATTCATGTGTTCGGGGCATCATGCACAGCTTACAAATGCCCGGAGAAAGAAAGGAGCACTTTCTTTTCTTTCACAGAGGAAGATGCCATTGTTGAGGCCATTCTTTAAACACCACAAAGCGATCAATAAGCATTCAACAGGTTATGTAAAACCACCCGACTTCCAGCCCACCATATCGTCCGAAAGGAATCCTATCCCATAATGCACTGTGTCTGTTCTCTCTCATTGTTTTTATTTCTGCCGTATACTTATTCTTTTGCTCTTATTTCCAATCTAAAGTCTAAAGTATGTCTGGTATTTTCTGTAACTTCTATTGTAATTTAAATAAATAAAAACTGTTGTTTTAAATACTTCAGTGTTTTTTATACTTACATGGTATGTATACATAACGTTTGTGTAGTTGTATATATTTGCTGTGGGTGTATATGTGTGTGGAATTCTTGTGAGCATCACTGTTATTGGTGTGTTTGAATATATACACTTCTGTAGACACAAAACAGCAGGACCGTTAGTACAAAACCCAAGGGACGGAGAAAAGGGGCGTGTGTTTGTGCTGGGCTACAGGGTCTTTATTGACCACTATATTCAACAAACTTCATGCTGTGCCCGCCCACATTTAATAACCTCAAAACAACAAAGGGAAAAAAATATGTAATAAGTAACAACCAGTGACTGTAACGCCAAGCCAGCAGAGGGAGCCCTCGCCCGAGTACTGACCGTGCTCCACTCCCTCTGCTTCCTCTACTTCCATTTCCTGTTTGACTCTCATATAAACTGAGACCAGTCCATGTGCTGATCGCGAAGTATTGCCAGTTCATCTGCCTTACCAAGCGTTATTGTTCCTCTGTTCCTGATTGATTCCTTGTGTATGATTCTGCCTGACTTCTTGACTCACGGTATTTGTACTCTGCCCCTTTTGTTCTGACGCCTGATTGGACTGATGTTTGTGTTTGGACTCATTGCCTGCCTTTCCACTATTGTCTCTGCTTCTGCCCCTGTGTATGACGAACGATCTGCTTGCTTCTCTGACTTTGACCCTCTGCCTGATTATCGACATCTGTTTAAAGCCTTGACCTTTAATAAACTTCCGCTCATGGATTCTAACCAAACTCCAGCGTCTCTGTTACACTGATTCAGTGATAAAATCAGTGACTTGCCGCCACCGTCTGGCGGATTTAGTTTCATTTTTAGCGTATAATTTCAGTTATTTAAATCATATTTCTGTATTCAAAATTGTATATTTAAAACATTAATCTCCACATTAATTGAATTGCACTCATGCGACCTCTGAGCCTCATTAAACGTCTGAAAATGTACCTACAAGCCACTTTTGTGTTCTTCTGTGCCACCTCTGTAGTACAAAATTATTAAAATTATTAATACTAATTTCATATGCTTGGTAACTTATTTGTCTTATTCTACTTATTATTATATTGCAGGGGTTAAAGCAAAAAAAATCTTTTGACTGAATTTTTCTTCGACCAAACCCCATTCCTCAGCCATACCTGTCACACACCCAGTTTAAGAGCAGTTTTTTCTTCTTGTAATTAGGTGCGCTTGTC
>NW_015634006.1:119355-122286 GCF_001515625.1 Sinocyclocheilus rhinocerous
GGACTGATGTTTGTGTTTGGACTCATTGCCTGCCTTTCCACTATTGTCTCTGCTTCTGCCCCTGTGTATGACGAACGATCTGCTTGCTTCTCTGACTTTGACCCTCTGCCTGATTATCGACATCTGTTTAAAGCCTTGACCTTTAATAAACTTCCGCTCATGGATTCTAACCAACTCCAGCGTCTCTGTTACAGAGACACACATATCCAATCAACTACATTATTTACCTGTTTTATTTTTACAAAGACAAAACAATCCCTTTGAACTCTGCTATCCGACATAAGCTCGCGGGATATACGTACAATTAATTTAGTCTAGTCTTGTCACTTAGAGTAGATATAGCAAGAGAGTGAGCCATTTTGGGTTCAAGTCTGGTTTGGTCTGGTCTGGTCCGGTCTGGTCTGGTCCGATCTTAAAGTATGACATTAAGCATCATTAGACAACTATGGCCACGAGTTTAATTGTAATACCAACATAGATCAACGATTCAATATTTCCTGAAACCAAAGTTCAAACCAACAAGGTTTTTACTTTTTTATATATAGTTTTTTTTAAATTATATTTAATTATATTGTAACATCTATTACATTGGACAGTGTGTCTGTGTTATTACAATGAAGATTGTCACAATGCTGTAGCGAATCAGCTCATGGGGAAATATGAATAATTAATCATAACTAGTTATAATTAATTATAAATATTTAGATCCGCTGTAGATATTTACTTGACCTCAAATATGTAATTTCTCGTCATAGAAATATAAATTTTGTAGCTTAAACGTTTTATTTTCTGTTCACAAAATGTATTTATTTATTTATTTATTTATGATGGCATTCTTTAAGAGATTCACCAGATTCACTGTTTTTATGAGATTCACTAGGAAAGTTTGAAATATGTATATATATTTATGTATTTGTAACACTTCCCCTGACTTCACAATAGCAGTACCTCTCCTTAAGGATACAGGTGTGTTTGTAGCTGTTCTATCAAACACCACTTAAAAGATACATAGAAAGAGCAAGAGCAAGAGGTCAGAAAGATAGAGAGCAGGAGGTTGAAAGAGAAAGGGCAAAGATGTAGAGATTACAGAATGAAGTGTGTAGAAAGAAGGAGAGAAGAGGCGGAGAGTGTTGGAGTGAAACGTCCTCTCAGGCATTGTCCTGATGAAGATGGACGTGAGGCGGGAATGACTTGGGCTGCAGGTAATTATGTTAGTATTTCTAGCTCGCCCAATAGGCATCAATAGATCAATTTCAGCAATCTCAACCGATCCAGCATGACTGATCTGACCAAAAGTTGTCTGTAAATGAAGACATTTTAGAATGGGTGCATCTCTGTCTCTACGACTGTCACAGTTTGCCTGATTTAAATAATGTTACCTAAAATGCTACACTGTTAAAAACTCTTGTCATTTAGATCAAATTCTTTTCATTTAAAAAAATGCATGTAAAATTGCTACAGTAAATATATTCATTTTTACAATAAACCTGTTATTTTATATAGTTTGTAAAGTTAAAGACTGATGTTGGTTCAGAATAGACATGTAATAAGAGACAGACAAGTGAAAGACAGGGATGCAAAGTGGGTAGAGACAGACTGGTAGAGGAGAGACAGAGAGAGAGTATATTGCGGTAAATGACAGGTTAGAGCAGGGACACTGATAACCTTCCTGGGTAAAAGCTTCCTCTCCTTCCTTTGGCATTTCGTCAGACCTTCCAATTACATTGACAGGCCGTCCCAAGATCCAGCATCTGATGTCCCCTCGATAAACGCAATTATTAATTAACCAGCACAATTAAATCTACCATGATGGACGGGATACAGGACAATTAGAGTAGGCAGAGCTGACTGATGTAATCATGGTTACAGTGAGTCAGCAGACACACATACACACACACACACATACAGTCCAGCCACAGGTACATGCAGGAACATATTTGGCTGAACTGCTTGAAACAAAAGCCCACCCCCCTCCCTTCCCAGTTCTAAATACCATAATTTTTGTTTTGTTTTGGTGTGTTGTGTCTTGTTGTGTTGTATTGTATTTTTTGTGTTGTGTTTTGTTTTGTTTATCAGTTGTGCTTTTTTTGTATCTTGTTTTGATGTTGTGTTTTCTGTTATTGTTGTTGTCGTGTTTAGTTGTGTTGGGTTTTTGTATTGTTTTGCCATTGCATTGCATTTTGTTTTGCTTAGTTGTGTTGTGCTGTGATTTTTTTTTTGTGTGTGTGTTTTGTTTTGTTGTTTAGTTGTGTCGTTGTTTTTGTGTTGGGTTTTTTATTTTAATAAAATTTTTAATGAATGTTATTTATTTTATTTTTTATTTTTTTGGTTTGTTGTGTTGTGTTGTGTTTTTTTGTTCTGTTTTCTTTTGTTAATTTATTTCCTATTATTCTAAATTGAAATTAACTACCTAGTCTCATGGCAAAAACGTACCTGGGGGCACTTTTTCGCGAGACGCGAAATACGTAGGCACATATCCAGCTTCATATCTATGGGTTTTCATAGACGGGAGGTTTGTTCGGTAGCTCACGGAGTATGGAGATGTAGCCTACTTGAGAGGTGAGGAGCCCCGGTTCAAATCCCTTGTAACTATGGTTTGACTAAACAGTTCAAATCTGCATATAAGGAAGTTCAAATGGCACGGTTTCATCAACAAATGCGTTTTAGATCAGTTTTGCATTTGTTAACACTATCTGGTAGGTTTAGGGTTGGGTTTGGTGTAGAGCATATTTCCAACATGATAGAGCATTAAAGGGGTCATATGATGCGATTTCAATTTTTCCTTTCTCTTTAGAGTGTTACAAGCTCTTTGCCGTTCTCAAGCCCACCGGCCTCTGCTCACTCAAGCCGGCCTCCACTGACTCAAGCCCACCGTGTGTGACGCTGTATGTTTTGTTGTGAAAGCGAAACTACTTTGTTTGGCCTTCCAAA
>NW_015634006.1:122316-162391 GCF_001515625.1 Sinocyclocheilus rhinocerous
GATGACCCCTTTAACTTTTAGCGACAGTCCCCGGATATTTGAATTCTGAACCGCCGCAATATGTACCTGAAGCGACGTAATAAAAACACAGCAATACGTACCTATATATCAACGTAATAAAAATGTGCCAGGGTTCACGTATTGAACCCGTGTTTTAGTGCCACTCAGTGGACATTTCTCTATGAAACTGCAGCGAAACGTGCAGTAAGGTACGTAAAAACGGTGTTGCAGAAAAGTACCCAGAGGTACGTATTTTTATGAGACCAAGTTGGAAATTAAGGTAAAACATGAATGGTCCTAAAAAGCTTGCTAGCTTGCTTGTTTGTTTGTTTGTTTGTTTGTTTACTTACTTACTTAATTACTTATGCACTTACTTGCCTATCTGAATCATATTTCAGTTTATTTATGGATTGTGGGGTGTAGTCTGACCCAGACATGTTTTTGACATGTGAGATTCACCCATATGTACATGCAAAATTCAAAGACACATGTATTAATCAAATGTGTGTTTGTGTGGGAATGTGCAGTGATTATACGTATAGTCACTAAGCTTGGCTTGGCTTGGCTGGGAGGGATTGTCCTGGGGGGATTGTGTGGCATCAGATAAGGACTGTTCCCAGGACGGGGCATTATTGACACTTTTGTATTACAATAAGAATGCACAGTGAGTGTTGGACAGACAGACTGCCTGGCTCTAAGGTTAATTGAGTTGGGTGTGTGGCCCCGTGTGGCCGCAGCGTGACCCCGCTGTAGCCAAGGACGCCATTGAGCTCTCGCTTTGATACATCTGATATGGTTTAAGTGTGGAATGAAGACCTAAGCCTGTTTACATTTGAACTGGATTAACGTCAGGGTGACAGTGGCTTCACTAGATACAGAGAAAGAGAGAACAAGGCAAGCCGTATGCTATATGCAGCTTTACACATGGAACTGAAATGTCTCACTGATCGCCCTTGTTAGTCTGTGTGCTTAGAAGATGTCACATTATTTCAGCAGGCCTCTGCAGATAGTTAATGCTTCCCAGAAGGAAAAAAAATAAATAAACTGCTCAGAAGTTGAGATTTAATTGAAATCTCAGTTATGTTTCATGAAGCATCTATGACTTTTTATTGCAGAATGTTATGTTGTGTGTGTGTGTGTGTGTGTGTGTGTGTGCGTGCGTGCGTGCGTGTGTGTGTGTCACCTATCACCTATCATATTTATATCTGACACTGTATTCTGAAATCTTAGAAGAAAAGTCTCCATTTTCTTTCCATTCAATCTCATTCCTATCTGGGAGGAATCAAAGAGAATCGATTTTTCTTCCCTGTTAGTTGTTGCGTTCACAGGCCTGTATCTGGATGTTTTACAGTTTTAGTGTGTGTGTTATAATGTTGTGTATATGTGTGTCATTGCGTTTGATCTCTCATCAGAAGTCTTTTTGAACACAAGGCAGTTATTTTTTGACGTTTGCGTCGCCTTGACGTCTTTTTGAAATCTAGATTGCATATGCGAAATAAGTGATTCAATTACGGCTTGATTGCTTTGCCAAGGAGAAGAGCATGTCTCTAAATATCATTTCATATAAACCATGATTAGAAGAAGCCCGTATAGAGAGCTCTACAAGCTTATTCACTTTTGTAAACACACCAGAAATGAACTCTGAGAAAGATGCCGTTTTATGCGCCACACTGGATCATGACAAACTGCAAACTCGAATGGAGAACATAAGTGTGTGTGTGTGTGTGTGTGTGTGTGTGTAATCGTAGGAACAGGGTGCTTGTCTCTGTTTGTGCCGTCCCAGGCTCTAATTCACTGTGTAATACTGTTTATTATGGGTATCAGTGTGCCTTTCTGCATTAGTTAAATGGGCCCCAGCACATTACTGTAATGGAGTGGCCACATGAAAACACAAAGAAACCTGATCCTCTTCTCCTTTCTCAAACCCTCGTCCTTCTCTCCCTGCTCCCCTCTCTCCTTCTCTCTCTTAGAGTAATGATTTGATGTTGCTAATGGCTTCCTAAATTCTCTAGGAAGGGCAAAACCGATGTCGTCTTGGGTTACAGTGGCTGGCAGACTGCCAGAGAGGGTGAGAGCGAATGAGGGAGAGAGAAAGCACAGTGACGCTCTTCTCTTTCTGCCTTTTCTGCCTCGTTGTTCATTTACAAAATGAACTTATTTACAGAATGTCTCTTCTGTTTGAGATGTAATCGTCATGTTCTGTTAGGGGCCTGAGCAAAACGTTGAAGTTGAAACTCTTTCACTCACAGACCGTATAATTAGTTCTTGAATCAAGTTTGAAAATTAGATTTCACTTCATTGCCCCTGTAGTGTGTTTATTGTGGATTTGTAAGTTGTTTTGATAAAAAAAATGGTAACTGCTAAATTACTAATGTGAATGTGAAGTTGATTAGTACGTCACCTTGGAATTATACTTTTCTATCTGTGATTTTTGTCAAAATTTAGTTATTCACATATTCTTATTCTGTGACAACTTATTTACATTATGTGATTTTTTTTTATTTTTTTTTAAATTGTGTACATTTTGGGACTGATGTATGAATGAGACTTGTTCCCCATATCACTATATGGAATGCAAAAACTTTGAAGCTCAATATCTCGAAACTGCTCAGAATGCAGATAGAACCTTATAATTCCAAGGAAATGAATAGTGCGTAAAGGTGGTTAGTTGGCTAATGGTGCAATGTACACTACCATTCAGAAGATTTTAGATGTTTCATATCTTCACCCCGACTGCATTTTGTTTTTATAGAAAAAGTGAAATATTATTACAATTTAAAATAACTGTTTCTATTTGAATATGTTTTCAAATGTAATTTATTCCTGTGATGTCAATGCTGAATTTTCAGCAGCATTACTCTAGTCTTCAGTGTCACATGATCCTTCAGACATTATTCTAATATGCTGATTTGCTGCTCAGTTATCATTTCCCATTATTATCAATGTTGAGAACAGTTTTGCTGCTTAACATTTTTGTTGAAACTGTAATTAATTTAATTTAATTTAGTTTTTCAGGATTCTTTGATGAATAGAAAGTTCCAAAGAACATAATTTATTTGAAATATAAATATTTTGTACATTATAATTGTCACTTTTGATCAATTTATACATTTATTTTTATTCCTTGTTGAAATAAAAATATTGATTAAAAAAAACAAAAAACTGACCTCAAACTTAAAAGTATGTTTAAGATCTTATAAACCTGATTAGACTTGGATGTGACTTGATTTTAATGAGTTTTAATGTAAAGATCATATGAAATATTATAATGTTGGTTGCTTGTAAGATAAATGCTGTTCCTTAAAGGGGTCATATGATGCTGCTAAAAAGAACATTATTTTGTGTATTCGGTGTAATGAAATGTGTTTATGCGGTTTAAAGTTAAAAAAACACATTATTTTCCACATACTGTACATTATTGTTTCTCCTCTATGCCCCGCCTTTTTGAAACGCGTCGATTTTTACAAAACTAATCGGTCTGAAAAGCGAGGTGTGCTCTGATTGGCCAGCTATCCAATGTCCGCAACAAACATAAACGAAGCATGAAAAAATGAAACGGCGACAACTTGTCATCTGAGCGAGTTGAGTAAGTGCATTGAGATCGGATGCCTTGAGGTGTGACTGCTTTGCCTTGTGTCTAACAGAGAGAAAGAGAGAGAGAGCGCAAGAGCGAGCCAGAGAGAAAGGTCTCTGATGTGTGCAGCATAATGCCGTTTATTGTTGTGATTAGTATTAGCTCTCTGATTCGACCCTGATGAAAGCAGCAGGCACCGTGCCAGCGAATATGTACATGAAATGAATAAGAGAGACTGATATGTGTGTACGTGTGTTTGTAGCCTGATTTGCAAAGGGAGCGAGTGTGTGTGCATTTGGTAAATGGCAGTCTGATCACATGATGGCCTATGGCAGCCCCTAACAAACCGTGTAGGCGCCAGCGGGAGGGGGGGAAGTGGGGCACTCGAGGATGTGTGTGTGTGTGTGTGTGTGTGTGTGTGTAAGGGGGGTGTCACATGACAAATAAAGTTTGAAGCCAAACTCCTTTACTTCAAACAATAGAGTATTAATGTTGATGACACATGATCTGAGCAGAGGCAATGTCTGCGTGCTTTTGTGTGTCGAAAGGCCTCGGTCCTGTTGACATGGACCAGTCTGGCGTCTGCATGTCATGCTTACACACGCGAGTTGAGTAAGTGCATTGAGATCGGATGCCTTGAGGTGTGACTGCTTTGCCTTGTGTCTAACAGACAGAAAGAGAGAGAGAGAGCGCAAGAGCGAGCGAGAGAGAAAGGTCTCTGATGTGTGCAGCATAATGCCGTTTATTGTTGTGATTAGTATTAGCTCTCTGATTCAACCCTGATGAAAGCAGCAGGCACCGTGCCAGCGAATATGTACATGAAATGAATTGGGGAGACTGATATGTGTGTGTATGTGTTTGGACTCTGATTTGCAAAGGGAGCGAGTGTGTGTGCGTTTGGTAAATGGCAGACTGATCACATGATGGCCTATGGCAGCCCCTAACAAACCGTGTAGGCGCCAGCGGGAGGGGGGGAAGAGGGGCACTCGCGGATGGGGGGGGCTGACTCGGGTCACATGACAAATAAAGTTTGAAGCCAAACTCCTTCACTTCAAACAATAGAGTATTAATGTTGATGACACATGATCTGAGCAGAGGCAATGTCTGCGTGCTTTTGTGTGTCGAAAGGCCTCGGTCCTGTTGACATGGACCAGTCTGGCGTCTGCATGTCATGCTTACACACACACACAGGCCTACATATATTGCATGCTATAGAGAGGTGAAGTGGAACACTGCAATGCATGCGTGACTATGTGTCTGTGTTCTTTTGCATTGCTCATATGTCCCTTTCTCCTGTCTGTAAATAAGGGTTTACCATTCACCACTGGTTTGTTAAGCCAATTTCCCAATCGTCTTTCAGCATGACAGAGATAAAAAAGACAGAACTGATGTCTCATTTCGCTACAGAATAGCTTTCAGTTCACACATTTTAGCTTTTTACTCCACAACTGATCTTGGAAGATGTCGTTTGAAGAAAATATTGTGCCCCCATGATTGTGAAACACAATTCGAGATCTTTAGACATTGCAGTGTCATTCCAATTGTGCAAGCAAGCAAAACAGTGAGAAAGGCTGTTTGTAACAACACACGGTCTTTGACATTAACATGATAACATGCTGTAAATACATAATCACATGATTTTGTAACATGAGATGCTAATACGTTTATGGTAAACTAAAACAAAGCGGTGTGTTCTAGAGAAACTGTACGAAGCAGAATGTGGTCTACTTTAATATGGTTCTTTAGACCTAAATATTGCTTAAAAAAACAAAAGCATATATTAAAAAAAAATAATAATTTCCAACTGTGGTCTTTTTGAGACTTTTCACCTTTGGCCTGTTATGTAATTTTAAATATTTAAACTATTCCTGTAAATTATATTTGATCCAAAAATATTTCTGATTAAATATGTCAATAAATAAAGTAATACATAATTAATTTATGAATAAAGTTTTAGCAAAAGTGATTCTATATTGACTGGACACAATGGATGTAAAGGTTCTTTATCATTTCTTTTTACTCAAACTGCGTAACTGTCAGTTTAAAAAAAAAAAAATTTAACAGTACATTTTGAGGACAGGAAAAATATGTAAGAGGGGTCTCTGATCCATGGTACATTTATGAATCGAGTAAACACTTTATCTAAGAATTAAATAAATTGAGTAAATTTGGGTTTGATGTCTTAGCACTATAGGAGGGTTAAAAAATAACTTGAAAACTGTCCTGTTGGAGCTGATAGCCTAATGGGCAGCGCATTGAGACACACAGTTCAGCTATGTTTCGTGTGGCCAGAGTTTGTATCCTGGCTAGTGGTCCTTTCTGATCTGTCCCCTTTTCTCTCTCCCACTTTTCTTCCAGGTTACTCTCCGATACATACTATCTAATAAAGGCAAAAAATAAAAACAAAGTAATTTCTTACACATCATCCTGGATTTTTAAATTAGCTCATCTAAGAGTTTGTATAATAAAAAAAAAAAACTTGAGCACCCTAATTAAATTTGTTTCTGTGAAGAACAATGTAGCAATATAGAGAAGTAGTAGAAAAGAACAGAGCTTTTGCACTGTATGCTGATGGATCTTGCAGGCTTGGCTTAGCTGTCATGTTCAATGTTCTTAGTCCATTAATCAGATAGAGGGTGTGAGCTTGTGTCCCAGTGTTTACACAGCAATAGAGTGATCGCTGCCCCCCGGCCACACACAGAGGAGGCTGAGGACGCACTGTGAAGTGGGCCTGACATTGGTGTGCGTGCGTGTATGTGATGCTTGAATTGAACAGCAGAAAGGGACAATGCCAAGCTGTGTATAAGTGGGAATCTGTAAGAGGTGAAAGAGTTTATTTGTGAATAAAGCTCCTATCTTTGGTCTACTTACAGGCCTTTCAGAACTTTCAGGCAACTGCCATTTGCCTCATTACAATGAAACTGAGCTTCTTCAAATTTTGTTGTTTTCTAGTGATTTACAGTAACACAGTCAGGATTAAACAGCACTTTAATCTGGGATAAAAGTTCATCCACATTATTAAACAGACAATACATTTTTACCATGCAGTCAAGCATGCATCTTCAAGTTGTCAAACAAACATTTAAGTGAATCATAATCACCTAATCCTGTTAATCATAATGCAAGAATTTATAAATGGTTAACAAATCTTGCAGCACCCTTTACAACTTTGCATCACAACACTTACCTAAGTAGGACATTAACATTCTTTGTTGGTCCTGGAGCAACATTCATATCAAACCAAACAGCCCTAATCCCAGCCCACAAGCCCTAATCTAGGGGTGTCCAGTCCTGCTCCTGGAGGACCGCCTTCCCGCAGAGTTTATCTCCAACCCTCATTAAATACATCTGAACCCGCTAATAAATGTCATTAAACTCACTAGAAGCTTTTAGGCAGTGGTGTTGGAGCAGGTTGAAGCTAAACTCTGCAGGAAGATGGCCCTCCAGGAGCAAGATTGGACACCCCTGTAGTGCAATGAATGGTTGGTAAGATTGTTGCTCCTTACCCTAACCCAAGCCCCAAGACTTACCTAGACCTAATATCAGAGGGCAGTGATTAATTACTAAGACAGTTATTTCAGTACAAAGGCTGTTGATCCATGAACATGTCCTACAAGTGTAAACCGTGTAAATCTTACCTCCCCAACACCACTTTTATTTCTATTATTTATTCATTTGAACTTTCCAAAGTAATTAACTAAGTCCAGTGAGGAACTTGAGTTGAGCCTTATGCTTGAGCCCCTCCAATGAGGCGTTCACTCTGACAATGGAGAATCCCTGGAGAAAGGCATGTTGGTCTACTGTTGGTTGCTGGTAAGCATTCCTGTTGTGCCCAACTGTATTAGGCAGCATATCACATGAACTTTGCTACCTCTCATTGGTAGTAGTCACATCACTCTTTTTAAAAGAGTTCCATCAGCAGTGGTCTTTGTTGCACATGTCACCTCAACAGTTCAACAAAGGAATGCCTTCCAGCTGCTCGAATTTGACACTCAAAATCTTTGGCAGCGTGAACATTTCTTAATGCAGTCAGCTCTGTGTACCTTACCAAATATGTCTACCTTACCTTAGAATTGCATTAATGTTGAATCATTAAACATGGGCTACTAGTCAGCTTCAATGAACCAGGGATTTATTGAAGGTTTTCTATTGTGGGTAGAAACAGTTGACCAGTATGTGCTCTCATTGTGTAAATTAACACTTTTATACAAGGGGGAATCAGAGCTAGCTCAAGAGGAAATGAATCAACAAGAGACCAGTCTTACTCAGCAAGTCCTGTAGCCTCCACTGTTCTTCTCTTTCTCTATGTCCCTCTCTTCTCTCGGTCACTTCTCTCTCCCCTCTTGCCTACATTCCTTACAGTTTTGTTCTCCTGCCAAGGAAACTAATCAAAAGGCCCTCTACTTTTTCTTTGGAGTTCTGTCTGTCTGTCTCTCTCCCTCTCTCTTTCCATAGTTGACCTCTAGCTGCATATCCACTGTGCAACCCATGGCATTATGCACGCTCCTCAACAACCTCTGCGGCCTGTGATGTCATGGCTGAAGTAGGGGTAGTTGGGAGTTGACCCCGGGGCAGCTTTGCTCGTGGCTCCGGGAGCTTGTGCAGTGGGAGTAGTAAAATGATCTTGTTTCGCCTTGTTTGGAGAGCCTATCTCCCTCCATTGTTGTGTACAGTTTTTTTTTCCTTTTATAGAGCATGCTGCAGAGCAAATTAAAACTGCCGGAGCATCCTTCTTTCTACGCTGCCCTTCCTACATGATGGACTCATATTCTAATGGCCTCGGTGTGTTGTTACCTTTCATCTCGGCTCTGAGCACTTTGATATGCTTTCTCAGGTCGGTCTAAAGGTGGTGCATGGGTGACTATTACTTTCCTGGGCTATAAACTCACAAATATGTTAAGGAGAGTATCACCTAACATGCATGCATAAATGTGCAGTTTTAGGTATTTCGTGGTTGAGACACTATCACGCTTACAGACACCCAAATGCACACTTCGTATCATAACCCCAACCCTCCGATTGCTTATCATTTCAGACAGTACTTTGATAGAGGCCCAAGAACACCTTATAACACTTTCCCAACCTGCGATAAAGCCATGTGGTGCTGCTAGTGTGTCGTTCTGACGAGGACAAACTCTTATCAGTGACCATGTTCATGTTGGAGAAAAAGATGGCATCTAACTGATGCCAATCTTCATGTGCTCTACAAGTAATTTGAATGCACAAATACATGTACCCATGGACACACACTGTGCATCTACTGACTGTCTGTATTTGCCTTCATTTGTGCACACTCCTTTACTGGGGAAAATGATCTGCTTGGTCTATATTTCTCTCCTGAATCAAAGATTAGATGTTGAATGTGATCAGAATGAGAAAGAGAGAGTGAAAGGATGAGCAAGAAAAAGAAAAAGAGAGGTGATGTTGAGACACACCATTTGACTCATCATGTAGTTTTTTCGGAGACTGTCATTTCCGACCATTTCACAGATGCATATCAAATTCTGCAATCTGCTTTGTGGAGATAAGGCCCACTGGATGCTGGAGTTGCAACATCCCACTGAGCGAATGAGAGAGCAGACAGGTTTTCATAGTGATTTCCCTGTGAGATAGAACCTTTCCAGCACCCTCAGCATCACTGATTAGTGCTCTAATCTCACAGAGACTGGCGTCTGCCAGCCCAGCAAGCATATGCACATGGCCCTAGAGTATGTAAGAGTCATAACCATGCTCTTGCTCTGGAGGGAGATGCAGCCATGAATGTCGCCATGCTGAAAGCCAAAAGTGAAGACTTCCATCTGGAAACTTTTTTTGTAAAAGTGCTCCATTATTAAGCGACTGCGATGTTTATTGGTGGGGCCATTGCAGGTCAGGCTCATTAAAGGTCTGTGAGTTAGATGAGAACTTTTTTTGTTTGTTTGTTTGCTTGTTTTTGGAAGCTGAATGCTTAGATTGCAAGTATGAATTCTGTAGTGGTGCTGCTACTCAAGACATAGGGGGTCTTGAGAACAGCACAGATACTAGACACAACAAAAGCAGAAGTGTGGAAAAACAACGGGATGTGTTTTGTCTGGAGAGTTTTTTTTTACCTGTGCTGCCTTGCTCTTCTGCATGGCTGAAGAGCCAAAGATGGCTTAAATGAGGGATGGCTAGAAGGCTTCTAAGCTCTAAGACAAGCCCATTTTGTCAGTTCTCCATGAACTTACACAGCAATAATCCAAATCGATCTTCCTTGCCAAATTATCCTACTCCAAGAAACAGTTCTTTAAAGAAAAGCTTTCATCCCCAACTTCTGAATTGTTGAAAGAAGGGTCTCTGAAAATTGCTTTCCCTTTTCAAGCTGGTCCTACTAAACTCTCTTGGGGACAGACACCAGGGGCCTCATTTATAAAATACTGCATAGAAAGAATCATAAATTTGATTTTACGATCATTTCTCAAAGTGCGTACGTGTGATTCATAGAACGAACGTAGGCACAGAAAACGTGGGTACGCCTCTCTTTTAGATGTGAAACCTATAAATTGCAATGATCTTGAAATTGTGCGCAGCTGAACAGTTTCAGATCTCTGCCCTGTAAACAATGTCTAATTAATGTCCTTGACTTATAAAAGAGCACCTGACAATGTCCAAATCTTTTACAAGCGGCAAGAATGGCTTATATTTCCAAAAACCTGCAGCACTCGGGCAAACAAAACTGCGTACGTCTGCTCAGACCCTGACGTGGCTCTAAGCTCTTTTCCACGTCAAAGACCGTTTTTATAAATATGAACGTTGCCGTGGATTTTTGCGTACGCACACTCTACAATCAAATCTGTGCGTACGCACGTTTTATAAATGAGGCCCCTAGGTCCTGTACCCCTCTATCCCCCCACCCCTAACTTCGGCAATGTGCCAGGCTGGCCTAGATTCACCCTCTCCAGTTACCTGATGGTGAAAGCACATGGGGTGTGGATGGGGATGGGCCGTCCAGACTAACACTCCCCTGAGCCTGTTCTGGCATTAGCACTTGCCCCCTTTGCTCTGTCAATGGACGGCCAGATGAATGTGCCTGTTTGTGCACAGACAGTGGGGATGAATTTGTCTGACTTTCGAAAAGAACAGGAAGGCCTGAATGTTGTCTGTCCCACGAGGATGCATTGAATGCAAGAGGGTCTCAAGTGGGACATATGAATACTGCTGAAGCTGCTAAATGTTACCTCTCACAGGTGAGAGTGGCCTCAATGCTAGCCTCAATATTGGTTCTTTCAGGAGAAATGCAAATGAGTAGTTGCTTTGCTACATAAGGGTGCTTTCAACCCATAGTTTCATTTGTTGACTATATGTAAACATTTGACTATATGCTTTGTTGGCTATATGTAAACATTAATAGCTGCAATGCTAACACTGACAAGACAAGCATTAATGTCAATACTCAAAGAAAGGCTGGAAATATATGAAATTGTGTCATCCAGAGTTGACAAGCTTCAGTGATTAGCTATATTGCTCATACATGAACTTGTGTACATATTGATATTTTTAGCTGATTTGTCACCATTGTGGATAATCATACACAATCAACATCTTTTATCCTCTGCAGACTTCTTTATTGACATTTGAAAAATTGCTAAGCTAATGTTTAACATTGCCCTTTTCTTTCCTTAACATGCTTTAGGGTTGGAAACATAACAACTAGGAAAATCTAACATCCGACTTTAAATTAAACACAGCATTAAACTAAGTGATCAATTTCATGTACTATACAATTCATTATTTTATACGCACAGTGCACTCTGATGAACAAATGATGTTTTGTAATGGATGCAATATAAACTATAATGTTTTGTGGAGAGGGATGTTGAGCATAAACATAACATAAAACGTAACTCATTTCTACTTTGTCAGCCTAAGAACACAAATGCTAACTCAATAGCAAAAAAGCTCCAGGAAATCTCCAACCAAGCAAATATTTGTGTTGACTTTTGTTTGACAGTGAGTTCAACTGATTACGAGCACATAAATCAAACATGACAAACAAACCATGAGGTGTACTGTATCACCATAACATTCAAGAATCCACAAAACTGACAAAATTGTTGATGTGTAATTTGTTACAAAGATGTTTATGCAACATCCCAAGACCATCCCAGTGTCAAATTTCAGATGCATACGGTAATTATATCAGTGTCTGAATTGTTTGCTTGTCAGCTACATGATTATCACTACATAATGATTGACTCGACTGTTAGTAGCTGTTTTCAAAAGTTAAAAAAGAAAGAAATGTGATGCTGGCTGTCTCGTAGCTTCTGTATGAGCCTCCTCCAAAGAAAGATTTCAGTTCTGGCTTTCTCGGTGTAGAGAAAGGATACAATACTCCTGTCCCAGGTGGGCACGCCGACACATTTTCTCACAGAGCACAGTCAGGACCAGGACCACACCTTCTTACTTTATACTGTTTTTTACAGTCAAGCACAGACCTCTTCTGTAGGGGGTTTTCACTTAACATTGGCAGAAACAAAAACTTTTTGGATAGTGTCTGAGTTTACTTTTATCATTTTTTTTTTACCAGGGTCCAAAATTAAAACGTATCCAGTGTCAACTCAAAATTTGATGTAAATGATGTGAGAGATGTGGACATTTATATTAAATGTCAAATTTGGACCTTGTCGACTTCTGGTTCGACAAACCAGAAGTCGAACATCACATCATAAGCCTTGAAGCTTCATGATTATGGATTTACAAAACATTACATACTGACACAAGAATTAGGGAAACATGGGGAAAATGGGTGTCACTAAACCTTCAGAGTACTCAGAATCTCAACATATTCCACATAATTCACCCCAATATGAAAACCACAAAAAGTAATAAAGGTGGCCCTTAACCACGAGTATTTATGTGAAACCCTTACTCTCTATTCCTTTTTATCTTTTTCACTTCTCTCTACATGACATGTTTCTCTTTCATCCTTTGTATCTCTGAGCTGTACAGATGTACTGTCTTTGCAAAGCAGGCTCGCACAACCAAGTGTGACAATCAGTCAGCCGTGGACCATTTAAAAAAAAAAATATATATATATATATATATACTTCTCCCTGCATTTTACACAATTTTGACAAATTTTGGGGCTTATTCAGATCTAATAATGCAATACAAGTATTTCCTGCTTAATGTTTTCACTTCCTGTTTTGTGAGATTGTGTGTGCACACGTGTTCGCATGTGAGGAATGTGCTCTGCAGGGTTCAAGACCAGCTGTATGGGGTTTGTTGGTGGTATAGTGGTTTGGTTTAAGTATATTGTAAGTATACTATAAATCAGTGAAAAGAAAGTGAGAAAGAAAGGGTGCAAGAATGGGGGGAAGAACGGAAAGAAAGTGACATCCTGATACCTGCGTCTGGTTTGTTCCTGAAACACTTTTCTTAGAAGCAATCACAGATTCTCTGATCTCTACTGATGATCTTTGCTTTGGGAATTTTATTTTTGCATGTAAATGAATCATTTATTGCTGTTTTTAGAGGTGTTTGTTAAGTCAAGCGTCACTGTTGCTCATTACTGGATTTGAATAAACCCCTAACCTTTAGTATTTTTGTCTTACAAGTATGAATACTACCTCTAATCATGCTGACTGAAGAAAAATGTGCTATATAAGCAATCAGAATTACACATTTTGCTTGGCAGATGATAAAACGTGTAGAGAGAGAGAAGAAAAAAAACATAGGTATACATTAAACCTGATTTATTGCTAGAGACCATAATATTATAAAGACTCTGTGATGGGCTTATCTTATTGGATGGTAAGCTACCACCCAGAACACCTTAGCAACCACCCAAAATTTCTTAGAAACCACAAACAAATGCCTTGGCAACCACCCACAACAACCTAGGATTGTGTCAGAATTTTTTTATATGAGCCAGCACCCCTCACATTTGCTTCTATCTCATCAGCCAGTCATCCTAAGTGAAACCAAAAGTGCTTCCCTGTCTTCTTCCTGCATTCAGATTAATAAATACTTTAGTAGCTGTAGTTTTGTAACTTTCCCTTTCGCCCTTTCTGCAAGTTAAAAACAATTGCCTTGCACGTGAGAAGGAAACTAGAGAGGAATAACAGTAAAGGGCAGTTGGCTTTGTCCTGGCCTTTAGTATGAGGGACCAGCTTCCTCCAGTTTGCTATTCAGCAGGAAAGGTTAATATATTAGTCCAAAAATCCAACACTAAAAATACTTCTATTTTGCTTTGTTTTAAATTACAGATCATATTATCATCTCAACAACCTGAGTGCATTCAAAAATGAACATGGATTTCAGATTTTAAAATTTTGTGTGAAGTTGGCATGAAATTAAAATTCCCCCTATCTATTCACTCTATCTGCGATTCATCTGTGCATACATTTTTTTTTTTTATTTGTTCTTAATTCATAATTCGGTAACACTTTATTTTCCTAGTCCAATTTAGACATTCTACTAACTATTCATAACTTTGCAACTACATGTTAACTACCAGTCATTACGGTATTAATAAACTATCTAAATAATATCTGCTAACACTTATTTTGATGTTCTCCAACAGACATTCTACTGTAAGAGAATTCTATAATTGTTCTATAAGTAACTTTGCAAGTACGTCAACTTATCCTACTAACCCTAACAGTCTACTAATACTCGACTAAGAGTTAGTTGACATGTAGTTGCAAAGATACATATAGTTAGTAGAATGTTTAAAGAGGACTATCGAAATAAAGTGTAACCCATAATTTTGAATCAAAATGTTGTAACTTGAACTTTTTACTGAAATGATAGACTTCTCTATGTAAATGTATGAAGGACTTCACCAATCATTTTGTCAGCTTAAACCCCGCCCCTTTCATACAATCGACTGCAAGCTTGCTTTAAGATCTGCCTCCATCCGATCAACAACTGTTGATCAAGTCCCGCTGTTCACTCGGATGTACGTCACATTACAGAAAAAATTAACGTCATGACTTTAATGACAGCAGCACTAAAGCTGAACTCTAAACTCTAAACCTGATGATCATGTTCTCCAGATGATCCAAGAACATCAGGCCATCAAAGGAGATGTCACAAATTTGCACTATGACCTAGAAATAGTGAAATAACAGAAATATTATATTTTGAATCCCAGATTTGTGGTCTCAGACTTTTGGACCCCAATGTATGTATTTTTATGTGAATGTGTGTTTATGAATGTGTCTCTTGGGGGAGAAACAATGGAAGAACACATGCGGTAACCGCCGTACCCTCCTACTTACGTTTCTCAGGCCATTGAACATAGTTACCGTTACTCCACCCCTTGCTTGGCATTTCATTACCAAGGGACCATATTTCTATGAATTTATGTCAGACCTGAAAGAGGAAGTTCAGCTAATAATACCTAACTAATGCAATGTGTGATTTGCGTGCGTGTGTGTTTGTGTAGGTGAGGGTGTGAGTGTGTGATCTGGGATGCCCCACCATCATCAGAAAGAGCCCTGTGACCTTTGCAGTGGTTCCAACAGAGAACCCAAGAGTGAAAAGGTTGTCCTTCCTCTTTCTTTCTCTAGTGTCTATCTATAATAAAACGCAGTGGAGGCCGGGGTCACGTCAGTGTTTGTGTTTTTAAATTTGGTTAAATCTAGTAAAACAGTTTAAGTCTAAAGCAAATATGCTTGGTGCCGTCACATGAGTGCTCGCAGAACAAGAACAGGCGTTGTAGAAAACAACGCCTTTATTTTAAACCACTGACACACATACACATAAAAATTTTTATTCTGGCGACAATGAAAATGCCTTAGGAATGAGCAAAATTCCTTGCTCTCCTCTTAGGATATGACTCCTTATTTCCTTGGCGGGCTGCAGAAATAGTGACCAAAAAATAGAGACAGAGAAAATGAGAAAGAACAAAAGAGAAAGGGAGGGCACAACGTGTTTAGTTTGTATGAGGTCAAGTGTCTGACCCTGTGCATTGCTAGAGACCTGCGGTTGAACCGCTCTCCTCGCTTCTTTACGCTTTCATCTTTAGCTCCATAACTCGAGTCTGTGTGCGCACGGCCCCCGCCACCTTTTGATTCCTTTAATTCAATTTAATACATAAACAAATACATGAAGGGAGTGAGGGAGGGCAGGAGAGCGAGATGAAGGGAGAGGGGAAGGGAAGGATGAGAGGATGAAAAGAAGAGGAGACTCGTCTTGATTGTTGCTCATAAAGCTCTCATGGCTCGGAGACGAGAGGCCACCATGCTGTTTCTGAAGCCTTAGTCATAAGTCTCCATGTTTTCATTCTGCTATACTACATAATCGTGCTGTTAAAAGGTCCGCCAACTTTTTAGTCATAATTTAGGCGTCTTAATTTAGAAGTAAAATATTGTTGTTATTGTAGAATACTCTTCATGTACGTAGATCTTACCTTGCATCCATGTGTCACGTTAATCTTATGGTTTATTGTCCCATGATGCTTTGCAGCCATTTGTATTCAAAATCGCTGTCTGCATATTTTCAAAATCGGTACTTCCTCTGAATAAGTCATTACTTTGTGAGCATTTAAAAAAGTGTTCTATTTAGTATGAACGTGTGCAGAATGAATATAATTTGGATTGTTGAATAAAGTCGTTTTTTTTCTTTTGCGCAAAAAAAGTATTTTCGTAGCCTCGTAATATTATGGTTGAACCCCTGATGTCACATGGATTATTTTACCGATCTCCTTGCTACGTTTCTGGACCTTGATCGTGGTAATTACATTGCTGTCTATGGGAGGGTCAGAGAGCTCTCAGATTCCATCAAAAATATCTTAATTTGTGTTCCGAAGATGAATGGAGGTCTTACGGGTTTGGAACGACATGAGGGTGAGTAATTAATGACAGAATTTTCATTTTTGGGTGAACTATCCTTTTAATATTCAAAAACAGTTTGGCCACAAAATCAAAGTCATGTGGTGTGACCAATATGCACCATATGAAACCAATATGAATACAAAGAGTACATTAGCACGTTTTTAACTAGATTATATTCTTTATCATGGACAATATTATACTTCATAGATACTGCATATCATCGATACTGCATAATTACTATGCTATTTTTGAAAAATAGTGTACGGTCTATACTGTGCAGTATTTGTTAAGTAGTAAGTTAGTATTCCACTCTGAACATGGCCAAACGCACATATGCGTAAGAACAAACCACTTACACCATTTGAAAACACACATGTGGGGACGGAGAGGACAAGGACACACGTGGAACCACGCGAGCACGTCACGGTGCCTCAGCCTCTACGCTGAATAAAGCTTCTCTTTTTCCTTCTCCCGTCTCTCTGACGCAGCCCGATCCCATTATTATTTTGGGGAAGACAGCTAGTTCCCTCAGGAGTGCCCTGTTTGAGTCCGTTGGATGTTTCATGCTCTGGGAGCCTGGCCAAAGAGAACAACAACAACACACACACACACACACACACACAAATACCTCCATACACACACACAAACAGAAAAGCCCAGTGGCATGTACAACTGGCAAACACACAGCAGGAATGCAGCTGAACAGTTACAGTCATGGACTATTGCTACAAAGACTACAAAAACAGGTTTTCATCTGTGAGGCGGAATATATTGTGGACTTTATGAGAGATTATCTGCTCACTATTTGAATATATCTTCTCAGGTTTCTAGATGACCAAATTTTGTCATTTTTAATTAGTATTTTTATTCTCTCTCTCTTTTTTTTTTTAAAGCATATTGTGTTATTTGCCATCTAAGTATATATACTAACTTTCTGAGCTGTTTTGCATAAATTCCTAATGAGAAATAAAAATAGAAAGAAATTAGGCAGTTGTTGACACAGTAAGATTATGGAGCTATAAAAGTAGTGTGTAATTAAAGAAGTAATATAGCTCACATAATTTGCTCTTTAAATTATTTGATAATTGATAAGAAATGTTTGAGTTCACATTGAAATTTCTAAGTTAAATTTCTACAATTTCTAAAAGTTACATTTCATATTTTGAAATCCAGTGTTGTTTTATATAGACAAAAAACACTTGAAACATTCTTCAAAATATATTTTTTTGCATCCTGTCTCAAAAGAAAGAATGTCTCATAGGGTTGGAACAACATGAAGGTGAATAGATGACAAATTTGTGATTTATATATAAACCACAAATACATATTTTAAAAAGTACTTATGGCTTCACAAGTTCAACAGGAATCCGTTTCCAAAATGTGTTCAACAGAAGCTCAAACGTGTTTGATTGATGAGTTTCGTTCTCACGCATCAAGCAAGTACAGCTGAGCTTCTGTTTACCATATTTGATGTGCTTGAGTATGTGTGCTGATCAGTGTTTATATATTAATAAAATCCTAAATTAAATCTGTTCATAATATAAAGCGACCGTGTCTCCTCAGAAGACTTGGTTTAATCCTCTCAATTACGATGATTTTATGTACTTTTTTTGCGTTTTGTAGATGAACGGAAATATTATGTTTGGAATAAAATTAGGGTGAGTAAATGATGGCAGCATTTTTATTTGGGGGTATACTAAGCCTTTAAGAAAACTTAGTGATTTCCTTTCAGCAAAGTCACTGATAGATGGATAACTCAATGAATGATAGAATAGAATAGAATAGAATAGAATAGAATAGAATAGAAAACAAAAGAGGGGTGTGTGATCATTTGGAAGGGGGATGGGCATATCTGCACTTGTGCAAGAGTCAGTGTTGACCTGAAGTCGGCCCTCTTCAGCATGGTCTGTGCTTTTGTTGGGTCTCTCATTAACTGTTGGCTGGGCTGATGGTTTCCTCGGTCGCCGCACTGGGTTAAATAGCTTGAAAATGAGACCGGGTTAAGAGCTGTTTCCTGCAAGCCTCAGCTGCAAGCACATCTGGGGGAGAAGGCTCCAAACTGCCCCCCACGTGTTTGTTCATGGACTGGACTGATTGCCTTTCCTTCCTCTTCTCCCTTTCGCTCTCTCTCTCTCTTTTTTTTTTGTCTCAATTTCTCTCTCTCCCACCAAAAACTTGCTGTCCTTTTCCTTCGTTTGGCCTCGTGCATGTTTTGGCATTTGTGTGCGTTTCTCATATTAAACTACAGTAACTGCTTGGAAATACGATGCCCTGGAATCAGAAACATAAATGACCAAACCCACCTGTAGCCACAGAAATGTCTCCATTTAAGAAGAAGATTGACTGTACTTTGCTTTCACATAATGTTAGCAAGAAAGTACTCAGGGAAAAGATTAAGTATTAAAACTTTATTTCCTTTATTTGTGTAATGGAAAATGATAAAAACGTACAGCTCAGCAACATCGCCTTGGCTAGGATAGGTCAGTGTTTTTTTTAATCAGTAACAATCAAATAATATTTATAATATAACAATGTGTTCTGAGGAAAGCGAAATAAGAGATAAAGAGTGAAAATAAATTATCATAATAATAATAACGATAACAACAATGAACTTTAATAAACATTTCTTTGCTTGTATGTCGTATCCATAGAGTCCATTCAGAGGGAATCATGCCCAAGGGGGGTGTATTCCAGCATGTTAGGGGGGATAAACTTAGTGGTCTTGTCTCTCTGTCTTTGACTCATCATGTATGCAGAGAGTCAGAGCTAGTCCTTAACTAGAGAGTTTCTGAGGAGGCCGTTCTCAAAGGAACTGCCACAGTGAATCTGCAAAGACACATCCTCTCTTTCAGGACAGTACCAAAGTGACTCAGTAAAATGTAACGAAAAGCTAAAAGCAAAGACAGCTCTCTGTCCCTCTGCTCTGTCTGTGAGGGTCCTCAGTGTCTAGAAGGGAGAGGTGCTTTTAAACGTGTGAACCGTCCTCTATACAAGTTGACGTGGTTGTTGATGAGATGAAACCTTCGTCGGCAGTGTCCAAGCAGGAACGAACCCGACACGAACCCCTTCGCGTCCCTCACCTGTGGAAGATTTCTTTACGGGAGGGGGGATGCATGGAGATTTTTTCAGTATGGAGGAGCAAACGCAAGGCCCCTGTCGAGGGGATGCGAGCAAGTGTGGGTGTTCAGTGAGGTTCGGCCCAGGCGGGAGAGCGGCTGGAATGGTGAGGGTGACTGAATGTGGGGTGAATGGGAGTTGGTGTGGGCAGCATGTGTCCGGAATGGCTGAACGGTGGCAGGTGGCCCATGTGTGACATGTGACTTGCCAGAGCAGCGGCGCAGCCAAACGGAGAGGTCTTGTCCTGCATGCACTTGGAGAGCTCCTCGAAACCCTCGCCAGATCGTTTACTCCTCTTGGACTTGCTGGACATCTTTCGGTTGCGGGTCTGGATGCTCTCTTTTTTCATGGTCAGTGGCCTGTTGACCTATAAGAAAATAGATAGCGTAGGTTAATGATGAGCACAAAGGAAGTACGTTTTACATAAGTATCCATATATTTTACATGCAAAAGTTAATTAAACGGACGTTTGAGAAAAGTAACCAGGAAAACACAGCAACAGTAGATCAGGGGTGCGTTTCCCAAAAGCATATTTAGCCATCTACAACCATAGTTGCTTTTGGGAAACGCACCCCAGAACAGTAGCCTAGATTAGAATCTTTATATGGCATTACAATAAAATCTGTCATTATCTATCATTTTATTATATTATATATTTTCACACATATAAAACAATTTTTGCGTTTCATATATAAAAAAGTACAACCTGTTTTTTTATGTTAAGATAGCTTCTATCCATGGCACCGAAAATGTTCTGTAAAATTCATTGTATTACGCATTTATTAGATGTAGTATTTTACTCAAATTAAAGCCTACATCAAAGTGTATAATGTAGTCTTTTATGCTTTCAGGGTTGAATTTCAAACGAAAACTAGACATGGAAAAAAAGCAATTCAGCAGCTCAGCTGTCACGCAATTCTGTTTTTTCTTTCCTCCTTTGTTTAGCTTGTTTCATTAAGGTGAAGTGTATTTATTCGTCTGCTAAATAGATCGCAGCCAAGCTTAACATTAAAAAGGCTAGTTTCAGACAACTCCGAATTGATAGCCTATAACTGACGCCGTATCTTGAATGGCAGACCCGCCCTGCCGTCCCTCCTGGGAATAACGCCCTCCTTTGAAACAAAGCTGGATTCATCTAAAACGAAAACGGTCAACGGGCTCTGTCTGACAGGGAAAGCCGGCTTTGCGTCCCCGGCCTCAGTCTTCTCTCTCCTCAATCGATACAAGCTGTCCGCCCACTTGACCACTTCGCTGTCACTCTCAGTGTTTGCGACTCTTAATACTCACGTTGTGGAGTTTGTAGTAGAGCCCGCAGGCGTTGCACACCGGGTCACCGTTCCCGTTACGCCGCCACAGAGTGGTCGTGGTTGTCTGGCAGTTCGAGCAGCAGGTGCCAGCTCGCCTCGCAGCAGACTGTAGACAAGAAAACCCCCCAAAAAATATTCAATGTTATGAACTAAATTAAAGCGTCCATTATCCAAAACGACAATGTATACATTTTTAAACAATCCCGCGGGCATCTAAAAAGGCTGTAGCAATTTTAAAACGTAGGCTATAATTCCGAGTCTGTTTGCATGAAGTTGCTCGACAACCGTAAAAAGTCTAAATAGGCATATGCATTATATTAACTTGGCGGAAGCTTGTAATGATTCATGTAACTTTTTTAATCATATTGCTGTTGCCGCCGATTTTTGTTTACAGTAGCACGAGGCCTTCCGTGGCTTATTGTCTTATTTTTGAGATCTTTTTTTTGTTGTTGTACCGAATCCAATCGTTGAATGGACTACATAACCTCAGTCCTGCATTTCTATTTTCCACACTGTAATATCAATCAGGGGTTACATGGGCTTTGGGTTGAAGAAAATGCATTCATGATAACAATCTGATGCGGTGACGAATATTATGACTCACTCATGCTATGTGTATTCTGCACCAGACAGCATTTCAAAACTATCCCCAAATAACATTAAAGCAAATGCGGCCTGGACATATGAAATCTTTTACCAGGGAGTCGCCTTGGGTTAATTAAATATAGCCTATTCTGTGCATTTAAACACGCTAAATTCAATTTTCCAATTTGTGCCTTGATTAGAAAAAACTGTGCCTGATGAAATTCGTTTTATTCTGACCTGTATCTAATAAGTTCTGCCATATTTGGGTAAATACATTAGACAGATCATTAATTTATAACGTTTCGATACACTGCTCGGCTTTGATGCCACAAATCAAACGCTTCAGTGGGCGTGGCGACTGCAAAACCGGGTCATCAATCCTCTGTTCGCTTTTTGACCATTACGGATTATTATTTTTTTCACACATAATGAGAAACATTTATAGGCATACAACGCAATTCCCCCGCAGTCCGACACATAGCCTATAACATTTGCAGTTTGTGTTCGTTAACGATTTACATAATTTCTATTGAGCTTTTGTAAAAAAAAAAATAAAAAAAAGAGGGGATCTGAATTAAAAATAACCCATCTATGAATAAAATTAAAACGCAGACGACAACAAAAACACACATTCCGATACTTCAACTCAGTGCCAGTCGAGCATGACAAACAAGAGAGCAAAGAGTATAAATCCATTTATTTTCCAATCCCTGCCCCAGCCCCTTCACACGTAGTGCTCTGATAATCGCTTTACAGTAGATGTCATCAGCCGGGGCCAGAGAAAATTCAGCCGGGTTTGTTGAAGACGGAAACACCCGGGAGCCTGGCTTCCTTATCGGGCCCGGGCAGATATCCGGATAGGAAACAACTGGATGGCCTTTGAACAGCGCTCTGAAAACACTTCAGCCCAAAATGCAAAAGCATGGGCCAGCACTCTGACTCCATGGAAAACCATGTGGCGTTTTTTTCACCATGAGAACATACAGAGAAAGACAGAAAGAAACTAAAGGGGAAAAAAAAACCTCAAATGCTGGAAAAGCTATGTTACGCCTACACTACTAAAAATAATAATGATCATCATAATTAGGAACTAAGGAGTCTTACAATTCATATTTTGATTCCTCTTTGAATATCTCGCTCTATTTGTAATTCAGTACAAGGCTCATGGTTCTCCTGCTGAGTATGTAAGTGTGGAAATAAGATTCCCTCACTTGTATTTACACTCTGATGGTCACTTAGCCAAGTGAAAATTAAATTATGACGCATGGCTGATATAGAAAAAGAGGTCTCACTCAATTAAACTGCTTGTTGTGTCTCCAAAACGAATCTCTATATAATATTACATCATGTTTTGAAAGACTGCAAAAATGACTCAATAAAGAGACAGAGGTAGAGATATAGAGTTTCACCTGCTAAAGGATAAAATAAGATTATGTGAAAAGGAAAATGGAGCTAGATTGTATTCTTTGAAAAGTCATCTGTTTTCATAGAATCCTGATGCTGAAAAAAACTGTCACCCGTCCCAGGTATTTTATTCCAACGAAATATGATTTATATTTCAAGAAAAGCACAGGAGCCTTCTTTTAAAGCTGTCCATGAACCACAGAAAAACCGGAGATTAATAACCAAAGCATAATCAAGTTTGACTTTTCACACATCGTAATGATTTCTCAAGTAAACAGCAAAATCATCTTGAAACTTTAGCTTTTTGCTTTTTATCAATCATCTCAATGCAAAAAGCCATTAAGATAAATCAAAATCAAAAATCAAACGAACAAAATCTGCTTTTAAACATCTCATCGAGATTAAACGAGATAATCATGCTGGCAGCGATTCTAAAATGGAGCCAGAATCATAAGCCAGCCACACAAAACAAAACCAACGGCATGTGGCTTTCTAAACACCCCCAGAAAATGAACAACTAGATCAAACTGCTAGATCTAAACAGATGCACTCAGACAACAGTGTGGCAACAGGTTTCTCTTAGTATGGAGTGGTGATAATTGTACCGGCATGGGCATTGGTATCAGTGACAGTATCAGAACTAGAAGCAATAATGATAGCAGGAACAATGGCAATAGTAGCAGTATTGTAACAGGCAGAGTAGGGGATCACCAGGGGGTGAGGGCGACAAACAATTCCAGGAAGATTATAGGGAAAATATAACTTTCCTGGAATTGTGCTCAGGCTTTCTGCTCAGTGCTCCTATTTAGCCCTCTTTCTCACGTGTGTGAGGAACTGAAAGAATTCTGGAGGGCTCATCGACTCACCAGTCTGCGCTTTGGCTTGATAAGGGGTCGGTTCTGGCCGTTCATCTTGTGGTACAGGCCGCACGCGTTGCAGAGGTAGTGGCCCGTTCCGTCCCGCCGCCACAGCGGGGTGGAGGTGGCTCCGCAGTTCACACATTCACGCCCCTCTGTGCAGAATTCAAGTGGAGGGAAAGCAAAGGGAAATTTATATAATTAAAAGGTTCGCACTACATTTACAATACAGGAACACAGGGTCATGCAAAGGCACGGTCTGGACAAAGAAAAACAACTCCCAAGTTAATTAGACAATATCTAACATTACATCCACACTGGAATCGCTCATCTGAGCTGGATGTATTACATAATTGATATCGGAATTTGTGAATGTGCATGTGTTTGTGGTTGAAATAACATTTTTTACAAAGTGTGACTAAGTGGAAAATGAGCAGTACATCCAGGATCTACTCTTAAATTACCTACAGACCAACTTTTTCATTTATCTTCTACAGAAAGAACACTAAATATCAGTCTATTTTTGCAGCTACAACATTTTCAAGACAAGAAAGTGTTTAAAATGTGAGTTCATTCTATGTTATACATCCCAATCCTGTTGATCAGCCAGCTGTCCCAGCTTGTTCTATTCTCAGGTGTCATATCACAGTAAAGCACCCTAACCTGCTGGAAAGGGCCCATGCGCTTTAATTCATATGCTCTTCCTCCTCACTCCCCTGAGCACCTGTCTATTATTCACATTATAATGTGAGCTAGTCGCTGTCCCACCCTGAATCCACCCGGATAATGGATGCTCTTTTGAAGTGTATGTGATGTGTTGTAATTCAGTCATTTTCATTCCATTTTCTGTTTAGGCTTGACATGGTTAGAAGTATCACTCGCATTTCAAATGTACTGAAACTTGGTGCTGGGTGTGTTAGGTGAAAACGGGCCTGCAAATGGGGTGAGTAATTAAAGGTAACCCTAATTCTAAATTTTTTTTCCTGTCAGTGCTCAATCATGTTTGTGATATTGATTTGATTGTTTGCATTGAATCTCTACAACTAAAGAATGGTCAAAAAAAAAGTACTATGAAGTTAAAAATGGTTCCATTCAGCAATACACACTCAAAACAACATTTTCAGCACAAGGCATTTTCCACATCCATATTGGCTAAATAAATAAATTAATACATAAAAAGTTAAAACAATGATAAGGACATATTTTGTATTTCTGTGTTATTGAGTATGTTAATAATAAAAACACTATATTTACTATTCATTAATTTATAAAGCACCTTGTATTTACACATTGTTATTTCTATTTTCATATGTAATAATAATAATTACACATAAGTAGGCTAATATGTGTAATGTAATGTAACCGTGATGTAAAGTGTTACAAATAATAGTTCAAAATAAAGTTCGTTAGCAGTGCATCAGGCCGAGGTCGTGCATAAATAAGCACACAAACAGCAGGGTCCTGTCGCCTGTGAAGGCCTGCCCCGCCGGGGTTTTGTTAGTATTGGGGTCGTGGAAGGTGGAGAGTATGTCGTGATTTGTTCAGCTGAAGTTATACAGGATATGTCTGGAGCCAGCGCGTCGTGACTCCTCAACGTTTTAAGTGCAGTAAGGGCTAAATTTAAAGCTAAATATGAGGCAACACGCAGCCCGCCAAATAAAATCATTCATCCAAATAGGCCTAACGAGCAGAGAAAAAACAAATACAAAAAAAAATAAAAACTTCTTTCTGGATATCGAGGTACCTGTGTTTTTAATAATTAAAGCCAAAATTTCCGTAAAAGCTCAATTTTCCACTTTTTATTTTATTTGTCATTTTACGCAAGCCATTTTCATCACAGCACCTCTGATAAACTATAGACTGGTATTTGTTCTCTTAATCATTGGATGACTGGATCCCTTGCAATATTTTATCATAATGTTAAAAATATCTGGGGGTTTTTTAATTTATCATTTATCGAATTTTAACTGAAATTCCTTCACCAGTATTTAAATTTAGCATGATCGAAAAATCCAATAAACGTATAAAATGCATGTTGTAACTTTGGCGCCTCTTTTGAATTTATTTAATAATTTAATAAATTATATTAGTTAAAAAAAAAGAAATATCGATTTTGGTTTTGTGTGTGGAGCACCAGTGAATAGTGTGTTTGTTTGTTTTTTACAGAGTGTTTACACTAAACAGTTGGCCTTGGTTAGTTTATGCATGATAACCACTTTTTATGTCTTTTAAAGTGATCGACACCTTCGAGTTGTGATGTATTTTGGTGTGTCATTTTTAAGAGCTGCTGAAACTTGTCGTGTGTCATAATTTAAAAATTGCTGTGTATAGTTGCCTCGAGGGACATTCCTAAAATGGCGGTCGAATTAATCTAATTAGACAAAAAATAAGTAAACTCCATATAAAACTAAAACGTTGTGTCTGTGGAAAAAAATAGGCCTATCTGAGAAAAACAACAACAACTGTGATAATGGAAAATGGAGATTTTCTAGGCCAGTAAACTTTTCAGGACGCCTGGTATAGGCTATTTGGTTAAATGTAATTATTTTAAAACATTACACAAAATCCTACACATATCCTCGTTCTTTATAAATGTTACACTTCGACAACTGATGTAAAAATGCTTTTTTTAAATGCTCTCTAAGCCAATGTGTCTCTAAATATGCCCATTTAGCCTATAGGCTAGGCTACTCATCACTTCATGGTCAGAGCTTAATGAAACTCACCTGAGCACGACCGTGTCTTGCTTTTACATTTAGGTGTGAAGCTTGAAGCGGATCCACTGAGGAGGGTACCAGGATGAAACAGACCGCCGCCGTACTCGTGTGGCGTGGGCAGAGAGTACGTTGGGTAGGTTGGGATGGGATGATGCGTGGACGGTGTTTGGGCGCTCATAGCCAGGCTTCCCCGAAGAGGACTACATCCCTCCATTTTCATCCCATCAGCGATGGACACATGGTACTTGATGGACTCCTTTTCATCCATTCTTGCAGTGGTGGAGATCGGAGAAGAAGGACCGGGGTCCGGTGAGACGTCTTTCGGTGGGGTTGGGGGGAAATTGTAGAGGGGATGTGGACTGGAGTGGGCTGCGGATGTGAGGGAGGAGACGGGAGCGGTGCTGGAGCTGCTGCTGCACGGGTAGCCGGCGCTGGCGGGGTGCAGGCCAGGCTTGCTGAAGTGACTGACCGCCCAGGCGTTGTGGTGGGCGGCGGAGAGTGCTGCCTTCCCGCTGTCCAGCCAAGGAATACCGGGACTGTGTATGAGGTGTGGCCGGCAGACCTGACTTCCCGTGAGACGAGCTGAGAAATATAAGACAGAAACGAACATAACGTTCAATTCGAAATGAAAATTACCAGCGAACTGTCTGCTTTTGCCAAAACACCAGTTTGTTACAAAGAACAAAATGTCTAATGTTCACTCTCACCTGTTGACTCCGTACTCGAACAATACAAACCTGACATTGAGATCAAACTTAAATCTTAAATATCAGTTATGCAACACACACAAAACCGCAGCTGACGATTCACCCTTTTAGTCCAGTGTTTGTTCAAACTGCACGCTAACACTTAAAATATATTTTCCGTAGTCTCGACGTGATTTCCTCAAAAAACGCACCTACTCCTAAGAACCAGACGTAAAATCTCCTTACAAAAGCGACAAACGACAACTTTTTTTAACGAAGCCTTCTCACTACAGCCTGTTGTTCGCACAAATTACACGCTTGATCTAAGAAGTTCATCAGGAATTTTTCGTTTTGATTTGGCATCCGGGAAGTGCCTTGATCCCCCTCTCTCGCTCTCCCTGACACGAACTTCCCTTTCCTCATCAAGTCATTCGCTGGACATTTTCTGTTTCTTCTTATTCTTTACATTTCAACACGCATATCTTGGAGATATGGATCTTGGAGAGACAGTTCAAGAAATGCGATAGGCCTGATTTGTAACTGCCAGGTAGCTACATAGTCCTATTCATAGCCTAATATAGTTTTGTGCAAAGCAATAGCAAAAACATTTAAATTACCATATCTTTATTTAAGTATCGAGACGTCTCAGCGTTAAAACAGTCGTGTTTAGGCCGCACTAGCCTACGTTTCACTTCAAAGCCCGTGAGAGAAAAAGTCATCGAAATCTTTCGGTTTTACACGCACAAAACGGTTGTTCTAAAGATTTTACTAGCTTTATATATATATAGCCAACTGACCCAAAATGGGCATAAAAGATGTCAGCAATGTCAGGTTTATTACACCTTTTTAAGCACATGAGTAGGCTATAAAACCAAAGAACCACGTAAACAAAATAACTCTTTCGCTATAAATATGGAGATTTTACTTTATGGTTTTACATTAATGTTACACATTTAAATATGAATAAAAAATAATTTAGCAGTAACAGTAACAATGGGCCTACTATTTCAAACAGCTTCATAAATAAGGTCACATTTAGCACTTAAGCCTGTTAAATAAATAAACAAACAAATAGTATTATGTAACTTATAAGACATTTTGTAGCATGACAAATGTAAAGTGTGGCTGCAATATGTCTAGGAAATTGCATAATGACATATGCATATAAGACAGATATTCTGTCATCAAAATATGATATGTAGCCAACTTCATGCGAGAGAAATTGACGTAAAGAAGCATCTTACCGTGCGCTTGTCCGTATGATACTCTAGCCCGAGAATTGGGGTAGTACGGGTTCCCCTGCGAGTCCAAGTGATTCAAGAACACATCCACCTCGTCCGGGGGTAGAAGAGGTGCCATGGGCTCCATGTAATTGTGTGTAAGCCCGTGATGATGGGACTCTGGGTGCTGGCCGTTGAGTACCGCATGATGATGGGCCATCCATCGAGACTGATCGGCCGCAACCTCCATGTCTAAATTGTCCGCGCTTCGAAAATGTTTCGAAACGTTTTCTAGATGCCTACTGAAAACCTTTTGTACACTAACAGACCCAGGAACACCACTATGGTCCTTCAGATTACTAAAATATGTGTCGTGAGCTTACTGCTTCAGTTGGTGATGCCCTATTCAATTTTTTCCACATGCCCTTATTTTTGGAGAAATAGAGATCCTGCTTCTTTGCTCTCAACAATGCTCAGGAACACCTGGAAGAGAATAACAAACAGATGCATCTCAGTTTTTAACGTTTAATACATTGCAAGACCTAAGATCTAAAGATCTTTCTAAAATCGTGTGTATATATATATATATATATATATATATATATATACATACACACACACACACACACACCACATACACATATGTATATATGAACTTGATCGAAATATGGGTTGCAACCTGTAAAGTCGCTGCATTACATGCTCAACCGTACGCAGTTTCAAAGAACTATCGTAAAGTACTCACTGCGCAAACTAGCATTTCAGCACTCCAATCCTCTGTTTATTTTTCCCGTGTTATTCATGTACAAAGAATGTTAATCCTCAAGATGTCTGCTGACATTCGTAATTTGCCACCGGTTCAAATTGTCCACAGACCAATAGTTAAACTCTTCCTAAAAACTCTGCGGCTGTCCGAAGCGGAGAGAAGTCTCTTTAATGAATCGTGCCTGTGTACTGTCGGAACTGGCGCCAGTAGATTCCATATCTTACGAACATGGGCGGGGTCACGGGCTGGCAGTGATCGCTCTGTTAACCAATAGCAGATCGCGCTGACTGCCATTGGTTCGGACATCATGCTCTCCGAACTGCCACGGCGACTATCGGCCTAGTGCTCCACATTCAGAGAGCTGAGAGACCCATCATTCAGCGGAGCAATTTATTGAGATCGTTTTACCTTTCTTAGAGCTTCACGTTGATGATGTGTGATACTGTTGTCTTTTTATTAAAAGTCTAAGAGCTCAGATTGACCTGAAATTTTGAATGTAAATTTGGAGTCCTCGGCTAACTCCGCACAACGTCAGAAAAATATTTAAACGAATTGCATTTTTTAATCGAATAATAATATAATAACAGACACGGGTTAGACTAGGCCTACTTTTATTTTTACAGACAGTGCCAACCAGCAATTACTTTAATTTTCCATTGATAAATAATAATAAAAAATATTGCAGTTATCATAAACTTTTGTTTAAAAATTTATAAATGTGATTGGGTCCTGTTGCCTGACCATTAACATTTGCTTAAAACAACAAAACCTGTATCAGTGAAGTGTCACATGCGATATATACCTAGTGCAAACAAACACAATTCCTAGCACCTCAGGCATTAATTGGGGAGGAGTATTTTATGGTCTCTAAATTGGGGGCTATTGTTCTTGCGCGTCTAATTGTTTTAAATTAGTTGTCACCACATTCTTCTTGTGAAAACACTGTCTTTGTATGCTGTTGCAAGCGATCAAACGTCACTTTGCATATTAATAGCGGCCCGTCTCTCGGTGGTGCCGACAGGTCGCATGGGCAGGTCCAAATAGAGCCAATTGGTGGCCATTAGGGCAGCTTCGTTGATTCTTGCTTACAATTATCTCGTGGCAAAACAAGCAGCAGGCTCGCCCACCGCGGGCAGAAAGACAGAACGTCGCCAATCAGCCAATTAAGCCTTTAGATAAACTGTGGATACAGGTTAGTCAGCTGAAGACCTCATTTGCATACAGAGTTTAATCAATTGTTTCAGCTTTCACCTCAACATTTAATTTACTTGTCTATCCTATTCAGCCAAAAAGGTTATCTTTCATGTTCCACACCTTTTAAATGTTTTTTTTTTTTTTTTTTTTTGGAATAACAAATTTCGTGCAGCGGTTCAAATAGCCTAAACATTCATTGAACATAGGTTTCTAAAATGGATAACGTAATATAGTGGATTTTACAATGTGCTCCTTTGGATCACTGCTTCTCACCTTTGGTAGCTCTGTGGCCTCTAACTGCTTGTAGCAACGCTTTGTGTATATTAATTATTCATTTAGCTTGTCTAGTTGGATCAATCAAAGAGAACACAAGATAGACTTGTCTACCAGGGAGCTCCAGCTCGTGCATCACTATCTTTCGATAGTCATTTCAGGTCTACACCACGAACCAGTTTTACAGATAAGAATTTGCGTTTTTAACTCATTTTGTACATTTGAACCTAACCTTCGAAATAGTTGTGGTGTGTCTATCTGATAATATGTATTTGATAATATGTACTTTATTATTATTATTATTATTATTATTATTATTATTATAATTATTTAAAGCAGGAGTTTTAGTTTGCTTGCTCTCCTCTGAAGCAATAATGATTGACAGGAAATAATTGAAGCGCGAGCTTAGAGCCCCTACCGGCCGCCACTCTGACGCCGTCACAGTATCTCGGTAAAAGAGGAGAAAAATATATATGGGCTACAAAGACTTTTCCAAAGCTATTTAAAACTAGGATATAGGCATTGTGTGTTTTCATTTGCATCTAAAAAAAAATAAAAAATCTGTGAGAGTTTTAGTCCGGCTGGAGAGTAAATAATCAATCTGGGCACCAATGCAACACTGAGCACTTCTTAAACCACAGAACTTCTGTCAGTGTTGGTTGTATAAAGATGCTTAAACAGGCTATGTGGCCTTATTGTGACAATACCAGATGCTTAAATCCCTTTTTAACACACTGGACACACTAGGGGCCCTACAGAGCACAAAAAGCCCTGGCAGCCCGAAGCCAACAAATTAGAATGTACAGGATAATATGACGCTTAGTTTTGCAGTGCAATGGTCCATTTTACACACAGTCTTACATCCAAAAGGTGAAATACCAGATTATGCAGACATAAATGGAAGTTGATATAAACTTAAAACGTCTAAAATGGCCTCTCACATTGTCACTTTATCACAAACTGAGTGCTGTGCTACTGCATAATCAAACATGATATACCAAAAGAGTTTTTTACAGAATAGCGACTTGAGGCTGCTCCAAAGTTTATGTTTGTTCACGCTGGTGTGACCCTCCTCAGCCATTAGTATTAAAGTGAAATAAATACATAAAATATTAAACATTTGAAATAATATTGTATTTTATTATTAATTATGTTTAACAATTTCATAATATTTCTTCTATTGTAATTTCTGTGTAAATGTATGTGCAGCATAGTCTGAGATGCAGCTTCAGTACCGCCTTTTTGTTGTGCAAATATGGCAATACACATTTATTATAGGCTACTGTGTGTTTTTCTAGCTAGCTGTAGCCATGCCATCACAACCAGATTTAGCGCTAATAACGGCAAGGTTCAGCTCACCTAGGGCTAAATATTCTTTAGAGAATACTTGAACTAAATACCTGTGTTAATCCAGTTGCTCTCAATGTTCAAACAAAAGAGACTGTCCTTTTAGGGACTTAGCATTTAAGGTTGGGGGTGTTACTGAAGCGATTCCCCCGACTGAGGACTCTAACTCACTCTTCTTTAAATGTGTGTGTGCAGATTCAGACTTTGTTTCTTATGTAACACAACTTGTGTCGTACACCATGTGTGACTGTGACGACGACAATGACATCACGTTTGTGATGTCACATTAGTTCGCTTTAAAATAATTGCATCAAAAATAATAGAGAGCGCTGGAAGCAAGCTCCGCGAAATTGAAGGCAATCATTCCCTTAATTAACAGGTGCCGTGAAATGGCTTTGGCCGTTCGTTCCCTCACCGCGCATTTATCATTCTCCGTGGGGTTAAAAGAGGGCAGGAGGGGGCAGAGAGCGGCGCAGAAGGGTTTGTGAAGATAAGCAGGCACTGGGATATAGGGGGAATGACACAGACCAGCTGAAGCGGTATTGTCCTTTACTCACGGGTAATTAGATTGTGACAGGGCACTCGGGGGCAGACACAGGCACAGGCAAAGTCACACGCCTCCTGTCCTCTGCTGAAGCGTGGATAACGGATTGAAAGCAAAGCGTCTCACGCTCTCTTCATTTCATCCAACAATCCACGTTATTTTGAAGCAATGTTTTGTGCAGTAGCCTATTAAACCATGCCACTAGCTGCGTTTATTCTAACGTGCCGCTTTTTGTCTTGTGCGACTTTATGGGTAAAGTTCTTATTCTGAGTGACAGCGTTAGTTTAGTCGGAAAACGATCCTGTGGTAGTCATAAATCTGAAGGGTGATGACAGCGGGCCCGCCCTCCTTTTGTGGTTGACAGCTCTTGGAGTCAATGATTTGAATAAACAGCACAGGTGGGCTAATGCAAGCGTCCTTGGGGCATTCCAGAGAAAGCTAATTCCTCAACTCACACACACACATCACATTTGCTTTCACATTTAGAATCATTCAAGAGGGGGAAAAACATCGTCGTTATGCTCATTTGAAATTTGGGCAGAAATTACTTCAGACGGTTTTCGTAACATGCGTTCTTGCCATTGTCGCATATCAAAATCGTGTCCTCACAATCATAATTGTGTGCATGTGTGTGTGTGTGTGTGTTATTCGTTTCATGAATAAAAATGTCTTGTATTATAGGATGGCTATATGCGGTGTAAATTAGTGGAATTGCATGTTGGGTTGTTTGGTTTGTATATTTTGGGTTTTATTTTAACATGTTTGCAAATATAAACATGGGCATTGTTAAGCATGTTCCTTATAAATTAAAAATGAGTAAATAATGTAACAAATATCATAATATTATATTGATATTATTAGCACATGTGAAAAATATGAAGAGGAATTTCTGCATGTAAAACGTGTAACAGTCTTTTCTATTGTAGCCTAAATTGCCTGCAGTCGTACAAACGCAAATAACGGATTTAGTAATAAATAATATGGCCTAATAACAACAATATGTATTTATTGTATTTAATGTATTATTATTATGATTATTATTATTCAACCATGCAAAATGTATAATTCATTTTATTGTATTTTTGTTTTATTATAAGCCATTTAAAACTGCAATCACACTAAAATCATTCTTTTGATTTTCAGTGGAATAAAACGCAGCCCCTGCAGCATAATTAGCCAATTTTTTTGGACTTACAGTTCTCTTTTTAAATTCCTCACTAAAACGCGTGAATAATCTCTTCGTATTACTCGACTTCACGCTCGCTGTGTCGAATGATAGTCTACGCAAAACGCATCTTACCAGTGTTTATGATTAGGCTCTCTCCTCTTGACTTTTCGCAGAGAAATGTGTCCTGGGGGCAATTCCTTGTGGCACCGTCTTTGAGGGAAGAGTAGCGGTGATTCGTTGTGCTTTGCCAAGCGCTGAGGCTCCGGGCACTGTCTTCTCTAGCTGGCGATGCCAACCTTTCCAGACAGTCAAGCGTCTTTCCAGAATGCTTTCGCTGAGGATCTTTCTTCAGTGACTTACGGTGTGGTGTGGTGTGGTGTAGTGTCTGACACCTCGTACTCTATCTTGTCTTACTCGCGCTGTCTCTCTCTCTCTCTCTCTCTCTCTCTCGCTGGAAACAGCGAAACTTGAGGCACAAAGTCGGACCGCTGCAACGTAGCCGTGCGTCAGCCAGTCTGGTCTTCCGGGTAGTGCTTTGATGGTTAAAAGCTGTGCTGAAGCTGTTTTGTGTGGTGTTCTCACTCGTATAATTATGAAACAAGACCCAGTCGCTGAAGGCTTTGCGCATAGCTCTTAGATTTTGACCTTCACATAGGCAAACGATGCAGAGAGGATTTGCACCTAAGATTGTCACTCTTATTAGGTTTGGCAGGCTCCATTCTGGATTTTTTTTTTTTTTTTATATATATATTCGGAAGATATATTTTAAAGATCGTAGGAATGAATATGAAAGCTAAACCCGCCATAAATAGTATAGTAGACCGATACTGGAGCGTGCATGCTTTGCACATTAGGTATTGTCGTCCTCATTTAATCACTGCGATGGTGCAGATGTGTTTGCTTGAGTGTTGTGAATATGTAAATCTTCACTTTTAATATGAGACGCCTTTAGGCTTCCCATCATAATGAATTCTATTCCTCTTTGCGCTTGTCTATAATATGTTGCCGCGTTGCGGTCGACCTTGCCTTCCCCCAACCCAGCCAGTTTTAACTCTCTCACACATAACACCAACTTTTAAAACATGCAAAGCCTTGGTAAATCTCTGGCACGAGACCGTGGGCTCGCGTGCAGAGGCTCAGGCAGGGCAGGTGCAGCTCCAGCCTCTCGCGGCCGGGTTCCCCCAAGAGTGCATGCGTACAATGAGCGCGCGAGAGGAGTGAACTCTGACAGAATTAATTGCTTTATATAGAATGATCAAAATAACAATGTCCAGTGCCAGCTATTGTTTTGTGTACATTCAAGAGACCACGAGCGGTGAAGGATTCAAATCAGTCAAATCAGAAACTACTCCTTTTGGCTGCTACCATGATGGTGAAATAGCGGGCCTGTAGGATTAGCCTATGATACAATCAAAATTCTACGAAATCCTTGGCTTTCCTTTTGTCTTGCACTTATCAGTAAGGATGGAATAACCGATTTAAAAAGACAATGTGGCTACTCATTGACTGAGTTTCCGGCAAGTGCAAGGTGGACAAGAGGAAGAATGTTTATCGGTTGCTATTTGAGTGCTTTTATCAGTCCTACCACTTTGTGAGGATAATGTCATGAGTTGGCATGTCTTTTCATAGCCAACTTAATCATATCTTATTACAAGTATGACAAAAGAATATTCCTCTCATACATCTTGTTTCTTACATTTCTAGTTGCTGCAGCGAATCACATAATTTTGGAAGAAACATCGCTAAATGCTCTAACGTGTAATAACCTACGTTTAATTTTTGTTCGCTAAATGCAACTTTTGTGGCGAGACAAACCAGCGTTGATTGTCCTATAAGATGCAAACTCTTTATCAAAAGTTAAAATAGTAAATGACGAGTAAAGATAAGGAAGAGTGTGATATCGCTTCTTTCTACATGACCACTTAAACGCCTTTCTAAATCTCCCGTTCATTTTAAATCGAAAACGAAGAAAAATAATAATTTCATTAACATTACGAACATTATTCTGTCACGATTGACTAAAATAATTTCTAACAACACTAACGTTATTATTACAATTATAATTAGCCTATAATAATAATTATTGTTACTAGTATTATAAAATAAAATAAAAATGGATTATAACGAAATATGGATTTAGCGTGTGCCGTTTTATTAAACATCTTATTAATGCATCTATTGTCATGTTAAAACGTTAAGAGCAGTAGGTGCTGGGCTTACAGGAGTTTTACAATCTGACCAGAAGAAGATGCTCACTCATGATGCATGCGAGATAAGCGCTTATCAGTCTCGAGCTTGCATCTCCAGCGCATTCAAAACAAAAAAAAAACTTCTTTAGACTAATTAAGGCGACTGTTAAGCTCGGCTGCTCCTTTCCAGCAGCATACTGTGGCAGACACGGTGACATTTCCATTTCACGTTGTCCATCAAAGGCTCAGTAGAGCAGCGCATAGCTGCCTCTGGGTTCTCACTGCGTCAAAGTAAAGTGTGCTACTAAATAGCGAAAGGCAAAGACATATATTCTTATGTAAGATAATGCATTTAGTTCACAGTCAGTTTTCTGGCAGACTTGTAAAATGTGTTGTAACTCATTTGATTATCAAATTATTTGTTATGGGTTGTCTCTATTTTTAATATTTTCCCCTCCTTTTGTTCTCATCATTTGTATTACTTTTTTAAAAGGGCTCTAAAGTTATTATTTATATATGCATGCATGCATCAGATGCCAGGACCCTCTCCTTCCGATTATTACCGGGGGTAATATTTCATCGGCGTGAGGCAATCTTTGTTCTTTGTGAAGATAATAAATGGCCTAATCGTTATCAGCTTACCGCTGGAGGTGTCAGGACCGAGCGAGGCTGGAAACAGGGTCCAAAGTGGCGCTGAATAAATTGGTGTTTCTTATCTCTCTCCCCCAGATTATCGCCGCCTTTTCAAAACGCCACAACAAATACATTCAATGCATCTAATGCATCATTTGAGGGGGAAGATCGCAGGGGTGATAGAGACAGATAGGCTACCCGAAGGAGAAATATTTACACATTTAACGTGTTCAGACCAATATTAGCTTGGGTTTTGAGCGAGTTTATTGGACAGGCCGAAGTACACACGCTTACCATATCAATGCAGCCATTATCATTCTTATTGTAGCGCTACTGTTGATAGGTATCTGCGTGATTACTCTGTCTTGTCATTAGATCTGTTACGTGTTGAATTAGTTGTGAAATTAGCTCGTTTCATCCAAACACTTGTTTTGCCTTTTTTATCCGGTGGATATCAGCAGTAGGCTATCGTTACACACCTTTTCACGTCGTTCTTGTGGGAAATCAAATCAATAGTCCTATCAATTAATTGAACGGCAGACAGCTGAAAAAAACTTGGCACTGGCTATAGGGCTTTGCAATAGCCTACTGTGTAAATTACTAATTATGAAAACCAATAAAAGGCGGTTTCTCGTTAGATTTAAATTAATAACATTTTTATATAATCATATAAAGAGCATGTCACGTAGGCTAGGCTATGCTAACATTTGTTTGTGAGAGTCACTTAAAGAAAATAAAAATAGGAAAATTAAAACATATATATATATATTTCTAGGCCTTTAGTCAGAAATCATTTTAGTTTCAGTGGAAACAATAACTCTCATCAGTAGGCTAGATATAGAGTTAGCCTATCTACAGGAGTAGAGCTGCCGTTTAGTGTCCTGTAACTGAATATCAGCCCGTCCATTAGGCTTTAAAACCGCGGTGATCTCGTTTCTTCACTAATGAACGCCGAAGTTAATTCCATTAAAAACGCGTGTCCTGAAAGTGTAGACGTCATAATGCTTGAGAAGAATAAAAAAAAAAATCATCAGTTCAAATTTATTTTAAAATTCCCCGCGCTAACAGAAAACACTAAAAATTGCAACCAACTAAAAACAACTGCTGCCTTAATTTTTATAGTAAATTGAAAGTGGCGACAAAGTGAATATATTTTCTGATTTTAAAAAATAGTTGAAAATCTGAAAATACATAAAACAGTAGCCTATTATTAAAAAAAATAGAAATGACAAGACGTTAAATGGAAACAATTATAATTAACAAAACATTTTTACAGTGTACTTTAGGCCTACACATTTAAAAAGTTATTGAGAATGTATTTTATAGAGTCTTTCTATTTGCCTTTGTCATTGTTGTCGTCGTCGTTGTTGTTGAATTTGAAATAGGCCAAGCCGTTTTTCCAATTCAGAAAGTAGGCTATCTCTGCTTAGATACTCTATGTTCCTATTGTTTTATTAAATGAACAACTGGGCAGTTCATTAATGCGAAGGCTGAAATTGTTATTTCTAGTTTGGAGAAGATGCTGGAGTTTGTACAGCACAGATATCTGAGCGCCGTTCTACTGATGGGCCCATATTCTGCCCACAAGAATGGATTTCTATGCTTAACCGTGCTCGAAGTGAATTTTGTTATTTTAGAGAAAAGAGACAGGTTTCCATTTACAATCGAGAGGGGGACGCTGTGCATGTGAGTGACACTTATGACCAAAAGCGCCTTTTTCCAATATATACAAACTCCCCTTTTAATAAGCGGCATCTTCACCGGGCTCGCGCGCTCTGATGGTCTCCACGGCAACTCAGATAACGGAGCAGCCGTTTTCCATATCTGCGCCAGAGTCTATTATACCCCAGGATTAGCTCGTTTTCCGAAAAGGTCAAAGACAAAGTCATGAAACCTTGTATGTTCACCCTTCCTGCGAGTCCCTGCTTATTCATTCGCATAACATTCGCTCCTCTGTCATTCCATTTAGCTAATTTCATCAGGATAATGGCTTTTTTTCTGAGTTGTGTGGGAACTGGCTGGCTACATCACCCGTTTTATGTTGGAAAAATGTATGTAGCTGGCAATGAACGGAATGAGTGATTATAGGCATCGAACCGTTTTGGTTTGTGATATAGTGACCTCTAGTGGTCAGAGTGCAATGTATTCGGCTCCCACAATGCGTTTTGAGACCAGAGGGACAGGATGCTGATTATAGGGGGGTTTGTTAGGGTGGAATGGTCAAAACAAAAGATTGAGAGGGTATTATAATATAATATTATATAATATATAATATTATATTTTACATACAAGTATGTATGCAACGTTTCAGTACTACAAAAGTTAGACTACAAGTTAAAGTAAAAAAGCGCGAAAAGTTGCTTTTGGGCGTAACCATAGCAACAGGAGAGCGGGCTGTTATCGTACAAAACACAAGTAGCCCACTGTCGTTATTTATCACTTTATTAAATATTCACACAACAAATCACAAAAAAATGCATGTTTTTCGAGAGTAAAACGTTGTTAGCTGCATGTTGGGCGCCAAAATGACAACATGGGTTGCGCTAAACCAACTTAAACCGCGAAAATTACTGACAGACATTTCTTTTAAGAAACTGAACCTCCTACAAACTCATAGAATCATTCGCACACTGCAAAGGGAGTAATATAAATAATTAATAACAAATAAGTCATTATGAATACTGGAGTAGGCTAATAGTGAAAACCAGGAGTGAACCACGAAAAGGAAACTTTAATTAGAGTGGAAAATCACAATTAGGTGTAGCCTACATTTTGTAAATCAAACACAAAATGAAAGAGAGAGAGCGTGAGGCACATTTCAGGGATGGAATGTCCCAGGTGGGAATCCCAATAGCTGCAGAGGAAGTGTGCTGAGTTTTGGCAGGAAGAGGGTGCTGGGAGGGGTGGTCCTGACTGTGGTGGGGTGGGGGGTTTGGGGAGTTTCCTGATATTCCTCTTAACTGGCTCCAGGCTTGCGGGTTCTCTTCCCTTCCCTGACCGTCCACTCTCCATAATGCATGTCCAACTCACTCTCACCCCAGCATTCCTGTCTGCACTCTGCCCTAAAACACCATCCTTCCAAAATCACTCCCTACAATCTCCCAGCATTGTTCTCTTTCTAGTGATCTATGTTCAGCTACTGTATACAGCCACTGTATACTGACATCGTGTGCCTTTAAAAAAAATGTATGTAAACTCTCGCCGAAAAGAAAAAAATCACAGTCAATAACTGTTTAGTATCTCAATTATTTCTCCTTTGAGATAGGCTTAGATGAGATTAGCATGGGAGCAAACGGGAGCCTAATAACCTCACATATCTTTCACAGCTCCAGGTTTGCTGTGTTTGTTTGTAGGTCTGCATAATTTAGCCCTAAAGTTTGTGGTTGTATATATATGACTATAATAATAATAATAATAAATGATCATTATTATAACTTCATAAAAATATTAAACAAAATAAGAAATATTACTATTTCAACTATTGCATTGAAACAAACAGTTTCAATGTAAAAGAAAAAAAGACCTGAATATTTACAGTAAAAAAAAAAAAAACTGATAACAGGTGCATTTGTGTGGAGCAGAACCAAGCCTATCTGAGACATTAATTGAATCAAATGCGACGACCTGTATGTGAACAGTCTTCTCATTCTTCTCATATTTTTTCTTTCTCTTCAGTAATTTTAGTAATTTTAGG
>NW_015634006.1:164974-180413 GCF_001515625.1 Sinocyclocheilus rhinocerous
GGTGTGCAAGTTGGTCACACAAACAGAAAGCTAGTTTGAAAGTGCCTTCTGTGTGAGCAGCACTTCATACTTCACTCTATTATTGACAGTGGAAAATGGATCGTGAAATTTAGGCTAAATGCGACGACACCTGTACTCTGTATGTGAACAGTCTTCTCATTCTTCTCATATTTTTTCTTTCTCTTCAGTAATTTTAGGAGAAACATCTAAAACAAAGCGGATGCTGACATGCTGCCTCTTGCCTCTATGTCCCATAGACTGGTCAAAAAGTAGGTACAATTATTTATTTTATGGTATTTTCAGGTATTACAGTTTTTCTGAATTGCTAAAACACATTTCTTGAAACCATCACTCATTTTCTCAAAACCTTAAGCACAACTCACAAAAGTATATTGTATGGAGTGAACAATTTTGCAATTCTGTAAAAAAAAGTATAGTAATTGCAACTGAGTAAGGTGAATATATTGTATAGGCCTACTGTATGTACTGCAAATATATTGTATAGGCCTACTGTATGTATACTGCAAGAATAGTATTGTGCTGAATATTGAATAGTACTGAATGTTTGTATATATTCAGCGCTTGGATACTGTAAAAATACTGCAGTTCAACTGCAAAAGCCAAAAAGGTCAAATAAAACTCTAAATGAATGGCATGTTACAGTACACTCAAATACTGTAACTTGGGCAATTGTAAAATCAGGGTCAATGAGAGATTCATTCTGTCTCTGCATCATGTCTTTGTGCTTGAGTCCGGCCTGAGGACTTCACATCACAAGTAATGTTGTCTTTTTTGCTAGACAAAGAGAAAAAACCCTCTGGTCTGACAGATCCAGCCTTATAACACTCTCTAAGCCTTACTCTATCTCTCCTCATCCTCCACTTCTTACATGTACTCTTCCTCCTCTCCTTCTCAGATTGTTTCCATCTATTGTTCGTATCATCATTCAGTCACCTGTGCCACTTGTGCACTCTGAACTGGCTCATATTTTGTACAGTTGGTTTGATCACATCACTAGAAACAAGTGTGAACAATTTTGAATCGCTGTGTTTAAACGATGACAACTGTGCTTTAGTTGTGTTTAACTTTAGCCGCTTGTGTTTAGCATTTTGCAGCACAAATGCATCACAGTGTGATAAGTGTTTAAGTGAATGAGAATGTGTTTAGAGTTTTGCAAAAAGAGCGCATGAGATTTGCAAATAGAGCCTGAACTGCCTGAACGTGTTTAAGGTATAGCAGAAAGAGTGCTTTATTAGACAAATTGGTTTAAGCTAGTGAGAATTTGGTTCAGAGATTGGGGTTTAGTGTTTTAGCAATTCAGAAAAACTATTTAAAAAAAATAGAGTTTGAGCATGTAGGTCAGTGTGAGCTTTTCTTGTCAGTAAAGAGCTTTGTGTGGTCTCAGGCTGCATGGTGCAGGTGGAAGTGAACTTCAGATGTTAGAGGACAGCATGGCCGGCGGTCTGACACACAACTTGGTGGAGGGGTAAATAAAGAGTAAAACGGGAAGCAGCCGGCACAGGAGGTCACTTCCTATCTGTCAAACAGCTCCAAACCTCAGGCTTCATCACGTGCCGGTGGGCAGCACACCTGGCCTCACCTTCACGTTCCACTCTGACAGGTAGAGGGCAAATAGTTAATGCTGAAGTGCAGGATAGAAAAAGTAGAGAGGGATTAGGAGAGAGAGAGAGAGTATGAAGAGAGGACATGGAAAGATTTTTTGAAGTGTCTGGGGAGGTGAGAAGGAAAAGTACTTTTGTCTCTACTGAGCTCAGCAGACTATCTAAGTTTCCTATCAGCAGTCGAGTAGAGGAAAAAAGCTGCCCTGGAAAACAGAAGGTTAGATTTGCGGCCAATGGGAAGTGACCTTGCCCTTCCAATCTGTCCAAGTTTGTGTGACTATACAGTATGTGTGTGTATTGTATGCACACAAAGATGGTTATGGTTGTATGCACACAGATGGTTAAGACTTTCAGAAAGAGTCAAATATGTACCAACATATCTGTGTGTGTGTGTGTGTGTGTTGTGTCCTGAAGTGGTTGGGCTATTGTATAAGTATTTTGACAGGGAGCTTGGTTGAAACTACATTTGGAGTCATGCTGAGACAAAGAATAACACATACACACTCATGAAAAAAAAACATTAGACAGGGATCTGACACAGGCATGCTTCCTCCAGAGATGAATCAGGGGGCTGACTCCTTCTCAGAGCCCGGGGTGAAGGTGCTTTGATGGGATGCCATGTGGCAGAGATCAGGGGGTCTTAGCTGGAGCTCTGGACAGTAACACAAATGAGGCGGACAGCAAAAGGATTAGACTATGATTAACACAGGTTTATTATGAAACCAAACACTGTCTTTACACATGTATAAAAACTATTTCATGTCACACGCAGACATTTTATATGACAAATCAGAAAAGTCAAGGTTTTTTTTGTTTGTTTTTTTCAATGGATTTTTGGTTAAATGCCTCAGATAAGGTCTGTGGTGAACCCAAGCTCAAGGTATTTTCATGTTTTATTCTGCAACATAAAATACATCAGTAATAGGCCCTTGTGATTTCTTAAAAGCCTTTACTAGTCTTCAAAAGTGCGGTGCCAAGTGTCTAAATGGGACTACAGAGGTTATCGGGGACATTAAACGTAATCACACTGAATAGGAAAACTCATCTACCTGCAAACTACTCTAACTCAATATTTCAGGGAAAATGTTTTTGAAATAAAGACTTAAAGAGTTGTCATAAGCATAATGGTGGTGACACTGAAGTCATGCAACCGTGGTGTATAACGATATTTTGGGGGGAGGGGGAGACAGGTACAAGTGTCCTGATATCATAATGAAGAAAAAGCCTTATTAAAAGAATACAATTCTTAATAATATTTTTGTCTGCCATATCAAAGTTGTATGTTCAGCAGATCAATAGATAGATAGATAGATAGATAGATAGACAGATAGATCATTTGTTTGAAGATGATGCATTTTTAGACATTCAGACACTTTTAATATTGTTTTTGAAGCCACTGTATAGATTATTCTCAGCTAAACATCTAGAGACAGGCGCACACACTTGCACACAGGCAGCATTACTCTTTTCTATCTGCCTCTTTCTTCCGCCTGCCCCCACCTTCTTTTAGAAAGAATGTGTCTCTCGGCACCCAGGACCCAATCCTGTGTTTGAAGTATCACCGTCAGAGCTCTCCTTCCATCTTTCCGTCTCCCTCCCCTCCCCTGTCGTGTCTGTCTATCTGTCAGCCGGACTCATCTCCACCCCCTGCAGCTGTGAGGAGGAAACAGACCGGCCCTTTGTGTCCCTCTGTTCCTGCCGTCCCTCGTCTTTTACCGCCGTGATCACACCTGCCACCTGCGCAGGGCACCACTCACCTTTCATCCTGCTCTCTCCTCTTTTTCTCGTACTAAAGCTCGGTGTCAGTGTGTAATGACCGCCGGACGGGCCAGTGCCTGCGTCTCTCACATACTCTATTGTTGAGCACTTTTCTAAACTGGCAGGCGCTGTGGTCATGAGTGGAGTCTAAGTCACTTGAAGCTGTGCATTACACTGATTTTACCATGGGAAAGGAGTGTTTTTAACCTCTGAATCACTGTACTGCACAGCCTTTAGTGTCTTATTGCTTATATATACAATATAAATTGTTCTCTTCATCACTGAAGTGAACTTTGAGCCAGTTCTCCACTCTCCACACATGCTCCTCAGCAAAGGCTAGTCTAGGTTGAGGCCAAATAATTCAATTTTAGTCTCATGTGCCTCAGAATCTTCAAAGTGCGCTTTGGCAAAGCTCAGTCGTGACTGCATGTGGCCTTTCTTGAGAAGTTTTCTTCTTGCAACCCTCCCATACAAGCCAGATTTGTGGAGAATTTGTGATATTATTGTCACATGCACACTAAATTCCTGCAGCTGCTTCAGAGTTGCTGTCGGCCTCTTGGTCGCCTCTCTGACCAGTTTCTTCTTGGCTCTTTCATCCAGTTTGGAGCGACGTCCTGATCCAGGGAGGGTCTGTGTTGTACCAAATACGTGCTTCAGTCTCTGCTGCAGAGAAACACCCCCATAGCAGGATCTCACCACCTCCATGCTTTACTGCAGCAATGCTGTTATTTGGATGGTGAGCTGTATTGGATTTCCACCAGACATATTCTTTGGTGTTGAGGCCAAATAATTCAATTTTAGTCTCATGTGCCTCAGAATCTTCAAAGTGCGCTTTGGCAAAGCTCAGTCGTGACTGCATGTGGCCTTTCTTGAGAAGTTTTCTTCTTGCAACCCTCCCATACAAGCCAGATTTGTGGAGAATTTGTGATATTATTGTCACATGCACACTAAATTCCTGCAGCTGCTTCAGAGTTGCTGTCGGCCTCTTGGTCGCCTCTCTGACCAGTTTCTTCTTGGCTCTTTCATCCAGTTTGGAGCGACGTCCTGATCCAGGGAGGGTCTGTGTACCTTCCAATTTAATACATTTATTTAATAAATGCATTTAAAAATAGTCAAACTGTAAATGTATGTGTATATACACATAGTACAGTAAAAATGCATAGCTAAAAATGTGTGTATTCACACCACCTTTCAAAAGTTTAGCATCAGTATTACTTTTCTTCAGCAAGGACACATGGTTTCCACAAAAATACTAAGCAGCACAACGTTTTTCAACATTGATATTAATAAGTGTTTCATATTAGAATGATTTCTGAAAGATCATGTGATATGTGTATATACACATAGTACAGTAAAAATGCATAGCTAAAAATGTGTGTATTCACACCACCTTTCAAAAGTTTTAGCATCAGTATTACTTTTATTCAGCAAGGACACATGGTTTCCACAAAAATACTAAGCAGCACAACGTTTTTCAACATTGATATTAATAAGTGTTTCATATTAGAATGATTTCTGAAAGATCATGTGACCCTGAAGACTAGAGTAATGATGCTGAAAATTCAGCTTTGCATCCCAGGAATAAATTAAATTATAAAACATAGTAAACAGCTATTACATTGTAATAATATTTTACAATATAACTATTTTGCTGTATTTTTTAACAAATAAATGCAGCCTTATGAGCATAAGACACTTCTTTCAAAAACAGTAAAAATTCTTACTGACCCCCAAGTTTTGAACAGTGTTTATGTAATATTTATAATATTATATTTATGTGACATAATATTATATTAAATATATTTATAATATTAAAAATACATATATCTGTTTAATTCTAATTTCAATCTAATCTGAAGGAAAATTTGTAATTAATACTCATTACCTTAACTGTGCACTATTTACAGCTGTCAGTCATTGTAGAAAATTCAAACGTAGCTCACTTAATCAGAATTTAGCATTAGAACTATATGTTTTGAAAGTTTAATGTAAATGCATAATGGAAAAGTATATTTTGGAGGATGTCGAGGAGAAAGAAGGAGATAGATGTAGAGGAAGCTGCAGCTGAACTTTGTCTTTCTTAAAGAAAAAAAGATGAAAGTGCATTTGAGAGGAGGACAGGGCCACAGGTCTCATGTCCACTTCATGTGGGGATGTTTAGGGGTCATATATTCACCTGTGGAGGGGTGTCTGTTTCCTGCTATCCTGCTGGAGGTCTTTGTTTCTTGTATAAAGCTGAATAATTGCAAGGCTTTATGAGATTGAGCAGCTAGAAAATAATGGAAAACGATGAATCTGTTAAAATGGTCATTGAAAGTTTAATATAAAGTAGACATGAAATGTTGAAACAACATGAAATGCAATCTGTAATGGGATGAAGATGGGATGTGTTTAAATCTAGGCGGGGCTTTCTTGGGATTGTTGGGAATTGTTTGAATTGGAAAAAGTGTCTAAATACTAGTGACTCTTAACTAGCAGGTCTGTCTGATACTGTCACAGATAGTAGGGGAAAAACAATGCTAAATGCTGCTAATCACATAATTGTGTATACTTAGCATAGAAAATTAGGCTTATCAACCTTTAAAATACAGTTGAAAATCTGGTTACATTTTATTTTGAGGTGTCCTGGCTACAGTGTATTTGCACAAACAAGTACGGAGTGATATTAATTAAAAACATGTACTTACAGGTTTAGAGTTAGTTGCTTGTAATTATGCATAATTTACTATTAATACTATAGTAAGAGCATGTATGACAAGGACACCTTAAAATCAGTGTAACTGAAAATCCCATAACCTTTCTGTTGACATCAAACACCATCCTTCCAAACTCTATATGGTGTTTTGCCACAAATTCATCTTTGTCATGGTAGAAGCTTTCATCTTCAACAATGTGCAAAGCAAAACTATGCAAAAGAAAGCATGACCCATTAATAAGAAATACAATTGCATTGATGATGGTTTGTACCAACTATTATATGCGTTGCATAGTGAATTATTGGCTTAAATAATAAATAATTTCCATGTTAGATTTTAAGGATTTTATGTTATTGTGCAATAAATTGCTGGTTGACGTCAAATGTAAAAATCTGAATCTGGTGACGGGAGTAGAAAAAAGCAAGTGTGATTGGTGACTTCAATTTAAAAAGAGTGTGGTTGGTTTCAGAGGCAAATAATTACATTTTGATGAAAGGTTATGAGTGCTGTGTTAACCAATCAGCACCCAGGACCAGGATGCTTCAAATCCGTTTCATAATTATTACATAAATAACACAGTTGTTCTGAGAGGTCATGGTTAATAAGTAGAATATTTCTCTTTGCCGGCCCAAGTCAGGTGCCACAATGTAACCTTTCAAAAACACCCCTTTCATGTAGTTGCACAGCTTGAGGTTTTCTGACAGAGAGTGTGTGTGTGTTTGGTTGCATGCATGTGTGCGTGTCATGGAGTGCGGACAGTGAGGGCGGTGTCTCTGTCACCGTGGTGATTTATGAGCGTGCTCAGTTGCAAGCTGCACAGTGCAGGATATTGTTCTCTGACACTGACAGGTCTCTCTGCAGGCTGTCAGGACATGCGCGCACGTGTGTGCGTGTGTAGGGGCTGCAGGTGAGCCCGGGCCGGCACAATCAATCAACGGCGGGTCAGTACAGTCCTGGGGCCTGGGACCATCTCACACTCGCCTCTATTGTGGGCGCTCTATCGTTAATGAACACCAGCCAAGTTGGGACTCTTTGTTTGGCGCTGGAGTCTTCTTGAGCTTTCTGCCTGGGCTTTGAGAAACTGTCATTGAACTCTTCAGCTTGGAGCGCATGTGCGCCCACCCTCCACCCTCCACCTCCCCCAACCCTCACATCCACCTCTCTTTCTCTGCGTCTCAACTTTCATTGTGCACCACATCAGGATACAGTACTGCTGCTGGATTCCGGTTTCAAACAGAATTTAAGCTCCGGTCTGGTCAACAGCTAAACCGCAGCTTTGGCAGGAGCTGTACTGTATGTTCTAGATGAAGCACTGATGGAGGGGCTTCACCCGTAACGACCCTTTCTCATTCACCAATCAGCTCGCGCTGGAAATCAAGACAAACCTCAATGTGTCTGCATGCACGACCTTATGATGTCAAATATCTGACATTTGGCTCAAAATCAAGATGTGTGATGAAAAGTTGTTTCTTTAAGCTATAAGATTTGAGAGGCTGTGCTATATCATGAATATAACATGAATGGAACACTATGTTGACCAATCAGCATCCAGGATCCGAATTAGGAGTTTTATGTTAAAGCGGTCATATGATGCGATTTCAATTGTTCCTTTCTCTTTGGAGTGTTACAAGCTCTTGGTGCATAAAGAAGATCTGTAAAGTTGCAAAGACTAAAGTCTCAAATCCAAAGAGATATTCTTTATAAAAGTTAAGAGTCAGCCACGCCTACCTAAAACGGCTCGTTCTAACACGCCCCCACATACCTACCGTTTCAAAAAGGCGGGGCATAGAGGAGAAACAATAATGTACAGTATGTGGAAAATAATGTGTTTTTTGAACCTTAAACCACATAAACACATTTCATTACACCAGATACACAAAATAATGTTCTTTTTAGCAGCATCAAAGAAAAGCACCCCTTTAAAGATTATAAATATCAAATTACAGTTTTACATCTAAAGACAAATTCAGTGCAAAACTTACTTACTAACCCAAGTCAAAAAGAGCCCAGCAATTCTGTTTTTGGTCTGTAAATATATTTATTATCAACGTTAAAAACAGTTTGTGGAAACTGTGATCTGTCTGAAAAAAAAAAGTATTTCTTAAAAAAAAATAAAAAATAGTACTGACCCCAAACTTTAAAATGGAAAAAAAATTACGTAATAAAAAATACAATAATTACAAAATCAGTACATGCACAGTTATGTCAGTATTGCCCATGTGTAACAGAATACTCTCACTTCAGTATGACCCAAACTAATGTACTGACAGATAATATCAAGTTCTGTAACTGTAAACATATGAGCTATAGCAGGAATATGTAATGTACATTTAAAAAAAACACAAACATGTAGCCATTCTAGAAACGTTTCTGTTTGTATGTTCTGTTCAGCATTCACACATGCCCTTTACTTTCACAAAAGCCATTTTTGACAGCATTTTGTCTGCGAGTGTGTGGGAATGAACGTTTCGCAGGGGTTCCCACCCTCCGGTGCGAAAGACTGACCACAAACACAGAGTGCGTGCCATTGTAAGGGTCCGGTCGCTCTAAGCATCAGTGCTAACAGACATTGTCTTGGTTTCCCTCCAGTGTGTATTTTCAGAATGATTATTGTACAGCATATACAATATGTCTACGTTATCATGGAGACGAGAATGGCTCTTGTTATTTCGGCACAGGAAATGGCCCTGTGCTAACCAGTGATGACCTCAGGTCGGCCTTTGCCAGCTTCTTGGGTTTGGCTGAGAATTGGAGGGGTTAAAATGTTAACTAGGACTAACATAACCCATGGTTTAGACAGCTTGAGTATGTTCTTAGTGTATAGTGCCCTCCTGTGGTCATAACATGCAAACTCATTTAAGGGAGGCTCTGCAGATGAATAGGCTGCATTTCTTTTTCACCAACAGACCAAACCATGAGCTACAAATATATACCAAAAAGCAAGAATATTTAGACTTCATACTATGTGACTGAATTAAGTTTTGGGAATATGCAAATTCTAAACAGACCTGATTGGTAACTGTGAGCCTTTTGCTAAAAAGGGCTTTATCAGAGACAAAGAGAGAAAGAGAGATCTTCTGACAATGTAGCGGCAATATTTAAAAACCAGGGCTTTTTTTTTTTAATATTGTGCTTTATCGATTACATACATAAACAACCAAAAGTTACACTGTAAAAGTACCAAATTAACTTTGTGATATCTTGTGTTGCAAAGTATTCAAGCGTCAATTTCTTGCATCCGAAAAATTTCACACGCTTGCAGTTTTGCTTAAGAACAAGACACAGCTCAAATATATTGTTTGTAATGGGAAAAAATATTTAATTGAAACAATGAGAGTAATTATAGAAGCTAATTTTTTTTTAGTTAGATGAAATGTCAGGTGTCTTCTGGCCTGAAGTAGAAATGTTTTAATTTGCAAACAGTTACAGTAAATTAAAAAATTCACATCACAGGTCCGGTTTCACACCTTATTTATTCACGGCCTGAACATGTTTTACCAGCAAAATCTGTCACATTTACACTTGGCGTACAAAAATCAATCTCATTCATGCCATTCACTGTAGAAATTAAATGCATCGTTTACAAAAAACGAAAATCACACAAAAATGTGAGAAATAAAACCCCAATAGAAAATTTGCAACCACGAGAATATCAGCGGCAACCTTTTCAGCATCTGATGTCCCATAATTATGTTTTAGGACAGGGCAGATAATTTATCTCGGACTCTTTTTTTTTTTTTTTTTTTTGGAAACAATAAGTGCAGACATTTTTCAGGTGAGAGTTGTAGAGCTAATTTCAATTCAAACCCAACTCCAAAACTGCAAACGAATATTAAAAGGAACCAGTCTGCTGGATTGTGTGAATGAAGACTGCATTTGACATTCAGAAACTTAAAACTTAAAAAAAAAAAAAAAGATTCACACAAAATCCTCTTCCAATCACACACATTCAGCAAAACAAAACCACATGCACATCCTGCAAAGATCACTTTCATGTCCTACGAAGGCACAAACATGATGTTCACAGAATGATGCATATTGTTTGTGAGTGTACAGTATTGATCCGTCAGTCCAGTCCGAGTGTGTGTGACGGTTTCTGAGGACGGTGACTGTTTCATGGCCCGGCTGAAGACTGGATTTCTGATGTTTGATTTACAAGGCATCCAGAAGGCTGTCGATGCGGCTGACCAGCTCTTGCCTCTTGCCTGACAGGGTTTTATCCGAGTCGACGTAGGTGTCCTTCTTCACCTTTCCAGCCACCAGCCGTTCAGCCTCCTGACAGCATCTGCACACCAGATCCTTCAGTTGGCTGTCCACCTTCTGTATCTCACCAACCTGCAGATGGAGACACAAAAAACATTTAGAGCTTGCAGCGGCATTTTGAAAGATGTTGGGCTTTTTGAAGACTCTACTTTTTCAGCCAGATCGGAGCCCTCTGCTTTGAGACGGGCTTGTAGTGCAGTGATGTCATTGGTGAGGGTGCGGTGTTCGGCCTCCAGGGTCTTGCGGCCGCTGTTCAGTGCTCCGGTATCGCGGGACTGCTTGTAGCGGTTCACAACTTCGTCCATGTGGCGGTACAGACCGAGACGCTTGTTCACCAGAGTCAAGACCTGCTCGGTGATGGAGGCCACTTTCATGCGCACCTCTGCTGCTGGATCCTAATGGAGGAAATGAGGAAACAGACAGCTTAGTTAAGTGTGACACCTTGGGTCACTTCAAAAATACTGTGTGCTCCAGACGCACCTTTGTGATAGAGAAGTCGAGGCGCACGTAGATGATGACAGTAAAAAAGAGGATGTAGAATGCTCCCACCACTAACAAAGGCTCCTGCAGCATCAGGATCTTATTGAAGGTGTAGTGAACCTAATGGGAAAGACTTTTGGGGTTACTCAAATGGCTCACTTTTTGAACAAGCACACTTTTGCTGACATTGTCACCGCAAAGCATTTTTGGCACTTTGTAACAACTTTACATGCACTTCAATTCCATTGCAATTAACACTCCAAAGACAAAGGAAAACATGAAATCGCATCATATGACCCCTTTAACACCTTTTAAAATGACCCTGTTGCAAGTCTTCCATGCAAGCCTTAGCTTACCACAACATCCTGAATGTGCTGCTCCACCAGATTGCTCTTGGTGGCCACCAGCACAGGTCTGCCGAAGGTGTCCAGGTAAGTGTAATGCAGCTCGTCCTGACTGCGTGTGAGGGGGTAGGGAGTGTCCACGTGGATATTTCTGGGGAGAACAACAGAGTAGTGGTAAATCACCAAATCAAACTTGATGATGATTTTGATTGCAGCAAACATTTAGAGCTTGCAGCGGCATTTTGAAAGATGTTGGGCTTTTTGAAGACTCTACTTTTTCAGCCAGATCGGAGCCCTCTGCTTTGAGACGGGCTTGTAGTGCAGTGATGTCATTGGTGAGGGTGCGGTGTTCGGCCTCCAGGGTCTTGCGGCCGCTGTTCAGTGCTCCGGTATCGCGGGACTGCTTGTAGCGGTTCACAACTTCGTCCATGTGGCGGTACAGACCGAGACGCTTGTTCACCAGAGTCAAGACCTGCTCGGTGATGGAGGCCACTTTCATGCGCACCTCTGCTGCTGGATCCTAATGGAGGAAATGAGGAAACAGACAGCTTAGTTAAGTGTGACACCTTGGGTCACTTCAAAAATACTGTGTGCTCCAGACGCACCTTTGTGATAGAGAAGTCGAGGCGCACGTAGATGATGACAGTAAAAAAGAGGATGTAGAATGCTCCCACCACTAACAAAGGCTCCTGCAGCATCAGGATCTTATTGAAGGTGTAGTGAACCTAATGGGAAAGACTTTTGGGGTTACTCAAATGGCTCACTTTTTGAACAAGCACACTTTTGCTGACATTGTCACCGCAAAGCATTTTTGGCACTTTGTAACAACTTTACATGCACTTCAATTCCATTGCAATTAACACTCCAAAGACAAAGGAAAACATGAAATCGCATCATATGACCCCTTTAACACCTTTTAAAATGACCCTGTTGCAAGTTTTCCATGCCAGCCTTAGCTTACCACAACATCCTGAATGTGCTGCTCCACCAGATTGCTCTTGGTGGCCACCAGCACAGGTCTGCCGAAGGTGTCCAGGTAAGTGTAATGCAGCTCGTCCTGACTGCGTGTGAGGGGGTAGGGAGTGTCCACGTGGATATTTCTGGGGAGAACAACAGAGTAGTGGTAAATCACCAAATCAAACTTGATGATGATTTTGATTGTGAGATATGCTCATGCTAGAGCATATCAGATGCTCACCTGGCTCCTTCAGGAAGGATCAGTTTCACAGTTAGTTGGTCAATGACCTGGTCATCATAGACATGATCGACCAGACGAATTTTCAGGGCATACTGATCTCCTAAAGGACAAAAGGATGCATGCCATTATAATGGGTTTAAATTAATAGAAACTGTTTTTAACATTTTCAACTTGATACCAGACACCCACCGAGATTGTAGAGATATTCATAGCTGGGAAGATTATAACCAATGATGTAATGTGTTTTCCAGCCACCGAACAGCGGGAACCGGGGACGGATTTCAACCTCTACGGAATCATCTAGAACTTGGAGCTGAGAGGTGGAGATGTTCCCGATCTCATCACGGTAATACACGTCCTGAGCAGAGGCTGGGAGGATGGTCTGCAGGAAGACAAAACAAGAAAGTGGAAGAACACCAAAAGTTTCTTCTACTTAATCTGGTTTAAAGCTTAATTTAAGCTTCATGTGATAAAAAAAAAAACTGAATAGCTCTGACCAAAACAGAGTTGTTTAGAGTTGGCTACTGGGACGCCAGCTGAGCGAGTATGTTGGACCAGCTGTCATTTTGCTAAATTCTTTAAAGAGTTGCAAAAAATTAATACAAATAAGAGGGTTAAGACACCTTGAAAGATTTGACTGATGAAATGCCGCTATCAGACTGTCTCTGGTAGTCATAGCGGGAGAAAGGTCCCTTCAGGTAGGCACCGGTGTGTCTCAGGTCGATGGTTTCCTCCACGGCGATGTTGCCCCAGTGAGAGACCTCGATGGTGCGAGTGACGCTGCTGATGGTGAGGAAGGGTGTGTTGTTCTCATAGTGGATCTTCATGTCATCCTACAAACCAGCAGTTTTCAAAAGGTTATACACTACCATTCAAAAATATGGTGTACGTAAGATTTATTTTTATTTTTTTGCTTTTGAAAGAAATTAATACTTTTATTTAGAAATAAAAATAAAAGCATTAAACTGGTCAAAAGTGACCGTAAAGACATTTATGAAAAACTCTATTTCAAATAAATGCTGTTCTTTCAATCTTTCAATTCATTAAAGAAAAAATATCATGCTTTTCACAAAAAAAGATTAAGCAGCACAACTGTTTTCAACATTGATAAATGTGTTTTGAGCAGCAAATCAGCATATTAGAATGATTTCTGAAGGACCATGTGACACTGAAGACTGAAGTAATGATGCTGAAAATTCAGCTTTGCATCTGAAATAAATTCTTAAATATATATATATACACACACACACACACATATATATATATATATATATATATATACACACACACACACATATATATATATATATATATATATACACACACACATATATATATACACACACACACACACACACACACATACAGTTGTTTTAAATTATAGTAATATTTCACAATATTACTGTATTTACTGCATTTTTGATCAAATAAATGAGCCTTGGTGAGCAGAAGAGAAAACTCTGACTGACCCCAAACTTTTTTTGCATGTAAAAACAAAACTCAAGTGATGCATTCTGTAAATTAATTTCATAATTACCAGGTAACGACAATATTATCATGAAAACATTACAGTACAACACAGTGATTATTATGGTCAGTCACCTGGCTGAAGGGAGGAACATCTTTGAACGGTCCATATTCAATGGACTCCTCGCTCTTGGTGGGGTTGCCCAGCTTGGTGTAGCTTTCCACGGTTTTGGAGGCCAGGCGAACGCGGGTGGTCTGGGAGCGGGTGGGGTATGGGGAGTACAGGTAGTGGTTCCCCTGGAAGACCACCAGCTGTCGCTCGGTCTGGGTGATGTGGGTGGGGAAGGGCTTCAGCATGTGACTGAACACCGTCTCAACCTTCACCCGCAGTTTAGCACCCGGAGCAAGAGACGACGGTAACTGTGCCTTGAAGAATTTACCACTGCAGCAAGGGAAAACAAAAACGTTTGAGCTGGAAATAACATACACAAGAAAAAAAAAACCTCCAAGAAAAGGAAACATGTTATATACATCAAGAGAAATGTCTCTTGTAGTCTAAACAGCAAAACACATTTCTTAATCTGATGCCTACAAACCACTGCATGATTAATCACTTTTTAATCGTTATCACGATCACAAAGGGTTAATATCCCCCAGTCAGAGCTTCTCTCTTAAATGGATACATTTTATGCACAGCAATTTACTTAATCTTCTGGCAACCATGTGCACTTGCTCTCTCTGCACTGGTGGGGAAAAACATCAACATTGAAAAACACGTATGTTGAAAACATTTCAAAGTTTAGCGATCTCCATTGCAATATTCTGCTCAAATGAAAGCGTAGTACAGCAGTTTGTGTTGATTCTAGAAGCCACTTGTGCTATTTGCTGTAACTAAATCAGTGAGCAAAGTGTAAGAAATCCAAACACATTTCAAATGTATTGTCTGCGATTGTGGTTGTTGGATTTTCACTGAAATTATTGGAATAAATATTAGGAATTTCACTGCTTTAGCATTTGAGAGAAGCTTCTTTTTTCCTAGTTTGACCTGTTTTCATAATGTATAGAGTAGTGGTCGACTGATGATCACCAATATATATGATATCAAACTATTTTAAACATGGTAAATATCAAAAGCATAAAAAATTGCTGCACAAAAATGTAAATTTATTTTACATAATATTTACTGAAATACTAAATTCATTTAAAAATGAATTTTGAAAAGAAAAAAAAAACTTGAAAAAAAAAAAGCAAAACAAACAGGTGTATACTACAGCAAATTTTTGAGTCTGTAAACCTCAAGGCATTTTCAGAAGAAAAAAAGAAAAGAATAAACAAACACTATATCCAACAGTACACTCAGTAAGTCACACAGCACTGGAAATCACATTTTCTTCAAATAAATACTAGAGGCCGACCGATATGGGTTTTTTGGGCCGACACCGATATCAGGGAGTAAAAAAAGGCCGATATCGATATATCGGCCGATATTCTTTGTGTATATTATAGTAAAGTACCAGTCAAAAGTTTGGACACTTTCCCATTCGTATGTCCAAACATTTGACTGGTACTATATATAGAATACAGTATATACATAAACAGAATATATATATA
>NW_015634006.1:180537-195978 GCF_001515625.1 Sinocyclocheilus rhinocerous
TACCCTTTTGGGGTAGGGGGGTGTTTGTTTTAGTGATTTCAAATATCAACATTGGCTACCAGAAATCACTTACTCTGCCTTTAAGCGTTTCATCCAGGTCGCCAGCAGCAAACAATGGAGCGTGCTCTGCTGGACAAACTAAGTAATTACACCATTTCAAGCATTTTATCTGCGTTATATGTTCGTAAAAAAAATTTCATATCGGCGGCATATTAGTCGATACCGATATATCGGCGACAGGCTCATATCGGCCGATAATATCGGCAAACGATATATCGGTCGGGCTCTAATAAATACTAGACAATGCTAATTTTTTTGATTATAATTTTAGTAGACTAGAACACGTGGATATGTTGTCATTCTTACACTATAATACTGAACTTTGACTCTGCTGGACAAACTAAGTAATTACACCATTTCAAGCATTTTATCTGCGTTATATGTTCGTAAAAAAAATTTCATATCGGCGGCATATTAGTCGATACCGATATATCGGCGACAGGCTCATATCGGCCGATAATATCGGCAACCGATATATCGGTCGGGCTCTAATAAATACTAGACAATGCTAATTTTACATATAGATAACAGTGAACATGATAACTGGAAACTGGATGTAGTGCAGCATAGTTTCATGTGTGTCCAGTGACAGCTGAACCCTCCTGTCCACATCCAGTTCACACAGCGTGGATCTTTTGCACACACAGACCGTCATGCATACAGTACATGATGTTTTTATACAGGATATAATGCCCATGCAGCGAATGTTGAAAATCTAAATAAATGCCGCACTCATGAACACCTACCAGCAGAACAGAAAAACGCTGCTGATAATAATAATTTAAAAAAAAATGTATTTATCGATTGCCCACTAGTAGAGTGTGTTAATATATGAAAAATATAATAATGAAGTTCTCTTAAACCGTGCTTATGTTAATTCTGATGAAATGAGAGCAACTGTGAAATGAACAATCGTAATTCCTAACCACGATTGATCATTTTTGAGCAAAATAAATGTGATTACCAGTTTAACCATTATCGTGCAGCCCTAATTCAAATCAATTTTTTTTGCCACATTGAACAGTCTAATACTAATAGTTTCCTCCCAGTGTTTACCTTTGGCCATGGAGAGTTGTCTCTTTCAGCTCCAGGCTTTCGTCCTCCTCTTCCTCCCCCTTTACCTGGTGAAGATAAAAACTTGCCTTAAAACCAGAACAATTTCTTAATATGCATTCTAAAGTAAGAAAACCAGGGCAAATCCATCCATAACCCTAGATTATGTTTAGGCTTAAATACAAGCCCTTTGTCTACAGGTCAAAGTCAGCTGCCTGCAACTGAGCGCTTGATTCAGTGCCTGTCAAAAAGCTGATTATGTACACTTTTAAGCAGGAGAAACCAACGTTTTTATTAAAAGCAAGAAAGCCAAATGACTCTGGATACGTGCTTTTGTATAATACTGCAGTAGAGTAGAGATGAGCACGGAAGTGAATTGTGCATCCAGAGCTTACGTGTCACGCTGGCACTGACAGAGCGAAGCGGAAGTGCGCTGCACACCCACCGCTAATGCTAACTACTACATAAAACACCTCAATAACGCTAAGTGCATCATATCATAATGCATTTAAAGTATTGATTTGAACCAGCATTACATCTTAACTATGCTGACTAAGTGTTCGTCAAAAAAATCTGTGCAAATTTAGCAGAATTATGTAGCTAGCTCAGGCTACAGGTTGCACTATCTATTGTGTCTATGCTAAAAAAAAATACGGTTCAGAAATAATGTATCATAATTAAATAAGCACAAACTAATCCGAATGAGTAAATTGTGCACGGGAAACGTTACAGCACAATGTAAAATAGAGTCAAACAGTCTTAAGTGATAGCTAGCTAGCTTTATCTACAGGTCAAAGTCGCAAATGGATTTAATATTTAATTTACTCACAGATGCACCGATGAAGGCAAGGTGCGGCGCGAGCTCGGCCTCCAGTGCGAGCGTCAAGCTGCTGACGCGCGCGGCTCCGTGATTCGCGAGCTGAATCTCCGCCGTGATCTTCGCGAGGTGCGAGCTCAGATCCAGCGTGCGCTTCACGTCCTCATTCACCAGCCCGTCCGCACACACCGACGCGCAGAAAACACACGACGCCAGCACGAAACTCACCGCTCCGCCGCTCCACATGGTCTTGTGTTTATATGTTGTGTTTTAGAGATTAATGAGTGTAATTAGTCCTGTCTAACGAACGTGTTTGCGCGTGCAGTGAGGCCTCGCGCTGCAGAAACGGCTCCTGAAGGATGACGCTTCATTCATTCCCTCCGGAGTGACGTCACCAACATGGCGGCCAGTGACTGAACCATAGATATGTACAGGTAGATGCCTCATTAGCGACTGTTTCTATGGGCCGCTTTACGAATGAGGAATCTACCTGTACATATCTATGGATTGAACCAACCTTTCAAAGGAGCAAGTACATAGATACTTTTCCTGCTATGATACACTTAAAAGTTTGTGGAGTAAATGGGGATAAAATGTATAATTACATCCAGCAAGGTCATAAACGGATAAAAAGTGACAGAAAAAACATTAATCATGTTACAAAATATTTCTATTTCAAATATATGTTGTTCTTGTGAACTTTCTAGTCATCCAAAAGTAAGTTTCCATAAACAATTAAAGCAGCACAACTGCTTTCAACATTGATAATAAGAAATATTTCTTGAGCAGCAAATCATAATATTAGAAGGATTTATGAAGAATCATGTGACACTGAGAATGAAGTAATGATGCTGAAAATATAGCTTTAACATCACAGCAATAAATTACATTTTAAAGTATCAAATTATTACAAACTATTTCAGTTTAAAATAGAAACATTTTAAACTGTAATAATATAATATCATAATATAATAATATTTAATAATATAACTGCTTTTACTGTTAAACAAATGCAGCCTTGGTGAGCATAAATCTTCTTTAAAAAAAAAAAAATCTTTTGAAAAGTATATATACACACACACACACGTTTTTATAGACATACAAAAACAATTATGTCCCATCACTGTTAGTTTATTGAAACAATAGACAGATGATGTCCATTCCAAAATGATTTTAGCTAATACAACAGGGATGCTATGAAAAATAGGTGTATTAACTCAATGTCATATACCATGAACCAAGACCCAAAAAACGGCCATTCTCTCATAACAATCCTAACTTACCCCTGTCCCAGATTACAATGCACAAACATTAAGGTCAACACTTTAAAGTTCAACATTTTATGAAAATGTTTAAATTGGTCTAAGAACATGTAATAGCCAACATAGAAAAATCAGCCAATCGAAAGTGCTATTAAGAAACATCAACACTAATAAAGCCAACAGAAAATATTTAGCATTACAAAACCCTAAACAGGACGTTATTCAATCACATTTAAACACTAAGAACAGCTCGTCTTGTCGGGTGAGAATGAGGAGGAATGCTTCAGTGGTTTTGGATGTTATAGGTCTGTTGAATGTTTAGTGTGTCTCGTAGCATTAGGTCCCGAAGTCGCCACAGAGCATCAGCCATGGTCTTGTGAGCGCCCTTACTCTTCAGCCAGTGAGAGGGCAGACGGCTCTCCTGCTCTTTTGTGAGCCGGACATTTTTCCTGCGAGCTGAAGTGACACACAAGCACAACATTTGGCCATTTGCTGGTGTTACCCTAACATCAGTTCCAAAATCTAAGGACAGACTCGTTAGTAGATAATACACATTTTTCTAATACTAGTAATGGTTTTCTAAAATGTTTAAATTCTGAGTAAATACTGTGTAACACAAACCACCATTTAAAAAAACAGTAAAACATTTATTGATGGTACAAAAAAATCTATTTCAAATAAATGCTGTTCTTCAAACTATTTATTAATCAAAGAATCTTAGAAGAATATTTACAGCAGTAAAATTATCACAGTGATAATATATAATAATAATTATTTATTAACAAATTTAAACCCCACTAGCATTCTCTATTTATTATATTAAAAAATTGACCCTCTAACTCTAGCGTTCTCTATTCCTTTTCTATTCTATCATTCTAGTCACTCTTTAGACAACACATCACTTACATACTGTTGCTCTTTAGTTGTAAATGTAAATGTATAATATATATAGCTCTCTAAGGAACTGTATTGGTTATGGACAAAATCCATGCCAGTCGACCACTAACATAACATAAATCTGCCATCTTACTCACCAGAGAGTGTTTGGTCCCATTTGCTGACAGTAGTGGACTCAGCACTGAGTCCTTCTATGTATCTCAGGTAAGCCTCTGAATGGAGCAGTCGCTGGGGTTTGGGTGGAGGAGCCACAAATATGGGGGTGGAGGGTTGATGCAGAGCAGGCTGCCCAACCTGCCCCTGTCCTGGGTAGGGTGGCGGGACCTGCTGGCCTGAGTTCATCACACCCATCTAGAAAAACACAAAGATTTAGAGGACCTTGGAGTATTACAAAGCACAGAAATGAAAAATAGTTGGTCTCCCTTTTACTTTTGTGCCCCAGCAGCTAAAGCCACTCTAGTGTTTTTTTTTTAAGATAAAACTAAATAAACATTTAAATGTTAATGTAACTGTTATAAATGTGTAACCCTTCAAAATCAGCATTACCTGAGTCCCGTAAGTGCTTCCTGTAGAACCTGGGGCCATTCCATTCACACCTGTGAAACATACAGCATACACTGCGAATAAGAGACTTTCAAAGTAAACTGATACCTTGAGCTCTTTATGTTCACGTTTATCTATGTATATAGATAGTATGCTTATGTGTAATCCACAGAAATGTAGACATCTGGAGTCTTTATCCTAAATCAAGCAAAAGGAGAAATTGAGAGAAATGTTCATGCTGCTCTTTTCCATACAACAAAATCCTATAGTGACGAGGGCTTGTCAAGCTCCAAAAATCTACTATAAAAGTAGTCCATGTGACTTATTTGTAATATTGTGAGCTTTCTGAAGTTATATGTTAACTGTGTTTTTAAAAGATTGAAATTGAAGTTGTTGTTCACTAAATGATTTGTTTTGTGTCAGGTTTGTTATTGATGGCACCAATCAACTAAACACTGATTTTCATTGAATAATGTTCCTCACACAAAACTACTATATACGGCTATAGAAGACTTGAAATGCATCACACAAGTCAAATGCACTCATTTTTGCATCCAAAATCACATACAGTCTGAGTAGATACTACATTTGGTTAAAAACTGACCGTTCAAAAAATATGTTCTATATGTAGCATGTGTGTGTGTAGTATGAATGCAAGTTGTCACTGTCATGTGCCCTATAATCAATTGCATCCTATTTCTGCCATACATGATACATACATGATTCCATTCCAGTGGCCCCATGGGATAGTACAGCAGTAAAGTTTTCACCTACTGATTTATGAATACTATGAATTCAGGCGTACTAATCTTTTCACATACTGCTTTTTGCTTATTATAGCCCTTAGTCAAGGTACCGTTATATTTCACTGGAATGAAAAGATGCTGTGAGGGATAAAACTTCAGTGTGTTTAATTTATTGTGCTGTTGTTTAACAACATGGCAATTGTTCAGCTGAAGAAAAAAAAAATTAGTAGACAGAAACTCCATAAAACAGTTTTGAATATTGTATGTTGTGACAATGACATGATCTAGGACCTTTATACAGTGCGTGCCATCGTAAAAACTGTAAGTCTGTCCCTCCCAGCCTCGTTGTCAGCCAAGTAAAATTCAATATGGTGTCTAACGTGACTAAGATCTACATAGTAGGGAAGTAGGCATATTCAGATGCAGTGAAAGTGTGTTTTGTATCTTTTTGAAGCTTAGCTGTCCCTAGTCACTATTGCTATCGTTATATGGAAAAGAGCTTGAAAATTCTTTAAAATAACGGTAACATTTAATAATGTGGTAACACTTTACAATATGGTCTCATTTGATAACATAAGTCAATACATTACCTAACATGAATAACAATGAGCAATATATATTTTACCGCATTTATAAACCTTTGTTGAAGTTAGTTAATAAAAAAAGATTAAGATTCTAATATAAAAAAAAATCCTCATGTTCATGTTAGTTCACAGTGCATTAACTAGTGCAACTGACTAATGTTACCACTGTTGATCTTAAAAATGTATTATAAAATGCTGAAATTAACAAGAACTAATATTATTAAATGTTGTAGAAGTATTGTTCATGTTAATTAATGTAAGTTCATGCTAATTTATGTAGTTAGAGGGGTAGTTCACCCAAAATGAAAATTTTGTCAGCATTACCCTCAAGTTGTTCCAAGCCTGTATGAATTTTTTTCTTCTGTTGAACACAAAAGAAGATATTTTGAAGAATGTTGGTAACCAAACAGCTGATGCACTCCATTTACTTTCCCCTTTTTTCCATACTAAGGAAGTCAATGGCTACTGCCAACTGTTTGGTTACATATATTCTTCAAAATATCTTCTTCTGTGTTCAGTGTGTACAGTTTTGAAACAACCTGAGGGTGAGTAAATAATGACATAATTTTAATTTTGGAGTGAACTATGCCTTTAAAGGGGTCATATGATGCTGCTAAAAAGAACATTATTTGGTGTATTTGGTGTAATGAAATGAAATGCGGTTTAAGGTTCAAAAAACACATGATTTTCCACATACTGTACATTATTGTTTCTCCTCTATGCCCCGCCTTTAACAAACAAAACCTTACTGTAAAGTGTTATCAAAACATCTAATTTTGTGTTCTATGAATGAAAGAAAGCCATACCGATTTGGAAAGACATAAGGGTGAGTAAATGATGACAGAATTGTCATTTTTGCATGAACTATTCCTCTACAGAACCTCGGGAGTCTCTTCAGTTGGTTTAGTCAAGGCCAGGGCAGACATTTGAGCCCCTGAGCCTATGGAACAGGTAGCCCCTCTTGTTAGAACTGGAGAGGCAGACAGGAAGCAACTGCAAGTGGGGACGTGTGGTTGTGAAGTGGTCCTTACCCAAATATGGCATGCTAGGCATACCCCACATGGAGTAGAGGGGTAAGGTAGGCACCCCCATGGGATGTGGAGGCATGCCGGCCATGTTAATCATGCCATCGACAGGCCCCTGAAAGGGCTGCATGGGTGGCCTGTAACTACCCATCATGCCTTTGGAGGAAGAGGAAGGTGGCGACACAACATATGCATGCATCAGTATATCATGCAGTTACGAGAATGAATTCGTGCACTACATGTAAAAAGAAAACTACATTTAGAGCATGACAGCTGATTTATCATTCACAATGAAATATGAAACCCAGCACACAAACACACACACACACACACACACCCTTTTCCACTAACAGGGCACCAGAACTGTGGTTACTCTGGCCCTTATCAACGCATTTCCAATGAAGAAAAGTGGTTCTGGGCCTGAAAAAAATCGTCTATCATCTCTGCAATGGAAGCAGGAACCTCACCAAGTTAAGTACACTTTGTTCTACTACTTTGTTCTTCTCCAGGTTTGTCCAGTGTTATTTTAGTATTAAAACTATTTATATTTAGCTTTATTTCAGTTTTAGTAATTTTAGTGCTTCAATTGAAACTTATTTTTAGTTAGTTGTCAAGGCATCATTTTCATATAAATTTTTCATCTATACATTTTTTATATTTATTTCAGCTTTATTTCAATGAACAAAACACTTTTTTAATAGTTAACAGTAACAAAACGAAAGAATGGCAAAAGATAAAAACAATTTAATGCTTCATGGAGAACCTGGAGACACTGTATCCCATGCATCAGTGGCCACAGATGATTTCCAGGCAAATTTCATTTGTGATGAACAGCAAAATTCAACACTTCACCTTCGTACTCAGCTTTCTTAGTGGCCTCAAGGTTCCTCCACTCTGTGCCCACCAGTCGACTGAGTTCTCCAAAGGAGAAGTCAGGGTGCTGGGCCTTGATGACTGCTCTCATTTCACTGCTGAAGAGGATGTACCCACTCATGTTGATCTTCCTCTTTGCCCCCTCCTTCTTTGACAGACCCTTAATAGACTTTGGTGTGGACTGTGGAGAAAATCAGATACTGTTCATATAGTCTTGGCCTTAGACAGCATGCATAAAGGCTGCTCATGGTACTTTTGATTCATCCATCCATCCTCCAAACCACTTATCCTCGGTGGGGTCATAGGATTGCACAAAATTGGCAAGAACTTTTCGAAAGTCCAAGTTTTAATATGATTGACAGGATTAGGGAAGGCAGCTTTACAACATAGCAAGTTGCTATGATGACTGTTTCCACGGAAGAACTAGTCAGTAGATTTGAGCTACTACTTTTCGGCAAGCCGGGCTGTTATTGCGCAATAATTGATTTCAGATGAACAAAGCTGTTTTAGTGCCACATTAAAATGACAATAAAAAAAGCCCTGAGATTTTGAGAATAAAGTAGTAACATTTCAAAAATAAAGACTTAAAGGGATAGTTCACACACAAATGAGGATTTTGTCATCATTTACTCATCCTCAAACCTGTACGACTTTGAGGAATGCAAAAGGCATCTTTTTTGTCTATAAAATGGAAGTCAGTGGTCACCAAAAATGTTTGGTTACCAATATTCTTCAATAAAACTTATTTTGTGTTCTATAGAAGAAAGAAAGTCATTCAGGTTTAGAATGATATAAAGGTGCAGTCACATCAGTAAAATTTCGGCAAAATTTTGTGGCAAAAAAAGTCCCTTATCAATAGTGTATTTCCGCCTGTGAAAACTCAATTAAACAATGGTAAATCGACACTATTCACAAAACATTACTCTTTTTAAATCTTTGTTTTTTCATGTTTTACTGTAGCACCTCGATGTCACTTAAAAAAAAAAAAAGACAAACTGTGGCTGGACAGTTTACGTGTCTCAAGTTGGCAGTTTTTGACAAGAATAAGCGCCAAAATAGACCAGACATTATGCAGTGAGAAGTCTTGCTCTTCAAGACTAATGATTATCAGATAATACAGCCAGTTACAATGACAACTTCTACAAGATCAGACCCTTCTGAGATCAGTGGTTTTCCAAGTCTAAATCAACAAGGTCAAACAATGATTTTCCTTTAACAACAGCATACTGCAGACCTGCAGGGGAGCATAATGCAGCATGTCCATGTCACTGGTCAGCTGAGTCTGAAGCTGCGGCATGCAGTGAGCATCAGAGCCGTCCCCATCATCATCACCCAAGTCCTCCAGCTCTTCATCCGTCATGTCTGCAAACTTGGCCTCCAACTCCTTGATCTTCTTATCCAGCAGTGGAGACGGCTCCTTCTGAGGCACTATGAGCTTTCTGACAGAGATAACCAAAAGCATGAGTCCAATGTCCAATTTTAGGACAGAAATGAGCAATCCATGTTGAGATCATCAGCTTTCATTGCTATACACTAAAGTCTGTTTCTTACGTACATCAATTATTATTATTCTTTTTTTATTTGGATTACTTCAGTAGTCAACAAGAATGAAGCAACTGACCGAAAGTAATAGATTTCATCCTCAACTACTTTGGCAGACAGAGAGAAACGTTTCAGCCCTTTAAACTTCTTCATTTGCTTCTCGCTCTCGATGTAGCGGCTCTCACACAGCAACACATCCTCCTCCGGCATTTCAGTTGGCCGGCATGACAAAAAATCTTTGAAAGAAGACACTGTACACTTCCCTGAGGAAAAAAAACAAAAACAGTCCAGATGTGGGAGAAGACATGGTGATAAGATTTAATCAGGAGAACTAACAAATCACTTCATTTAATAACAGTCCTTTCAATGTAAATAACTCAGTGGCATTCTGTCTGGAGTCAATGTTCTTCAGTCAATGTATTTGTAACCACTCAACAATACAGTTGTAATGTAACTTAACGTTACCTCCAATACAGGTCATAGGGCAGGTTTCTTCCAGGTTACTGAGGAAAACTTCCTTCTTGTAGAACATCTTAGTAGGTTCATGCTCAGTCTCCTCGGGATGGATGAAGATGGGGCCGAAAAAGTAGGCGGCTCCATCTCGCACCCACATCTTCTCTATCCTGTTACAACACAAACCCATTCATATATGAGGAGACTGTCATAAATCACAAATGCGTTCTGGTGGAGACAGTTTTCTGGTCTTGATGATATGTTATGGACATGTTAGGAAGTGGTAAATGAGATTTGGCAGGGGCGTCGCTACCGGGGGGAAAAGGGGGACAGAGTGCAATCCCTAGCGACGCCACTGCTTATGGCTACAGTGTGTACAGACAGAGATAAAAGAACCAAGAGGGTTCCGTATGCAGTGTTAAAAAGTCTGTTCACCCAAACAAAAAAAAAACACTTATGTTGTGTCACATCGAGTTTGGTAACATCAGTGACACGACACATTGTTGGTTCTTGCGTATTTTGTAACCAAAGGTGATGTCCAAGACTTCAGAAGATAGGGCTGCACGATCATGACAAAAATCATAATTGTCGATTATTCCCTTGAAATTGTAATTGCGATTATTAATTACGATTATCACAGTTTACATTGAATGATGTTTATACCACTGTTTGATGCAACTTCACGCCGTATTTTTATATGAAAATAAACAAGCTGAAAACACTCTAACTGAAAATGCCTCAAATGTCAACTATACATCGGATTGGTTTCTTCTTTGAATTATAAAAAAGTAAAAATATGAATGGTATTATAATGTTATACTAAAACTAAAATTAAAATAATGGGAAAAACCCTTAAGATAACAAGTAGAATGAAAAAAAACGCATCTTAAGCGTGCAGAATAACATAAGTGGACTTTGAACGATTAATTGCCGCTTTGAACGATTACGTAATTGTGGCATCCATAATTGTAATCGCGATTAAAAATTTGATGAATTGTGCAGCCCTACAAGTCATATTGAAAGGACAGTTCTGTCATCAATTACTTACCATCATGTCATTCCAAACCCATGAGACTTTAGTTAAGCTACGAAACACAAATGAAGTTATTTGTGATATTTTTTATGAAACCTGATACATTTTTTTGTCCTTGTATTGAAATTCCATTCCACCAAAACGTTGATGCTTCTAAAAGCTCCCAAAAATTTGTAAAAGTAATACATATGAATCGAGCAGTTTAATCCGAGTTTTAATGGAATGGAAGTTCAGATTCATTTGTGCTTTGAAGATAAACAAAATTCTTATGGGTTTGGAACGACACAAGGGTGAGTAGATGACAGAATTTTCATTTTTGGGCAAATGTACCCTTTAACTACTTGTATAGTGCCCTTCTGTACTTTTCAAAGCGCCACAATATGAACAACACAGCGACTCGTCATTGGTCCCCTACCTGCCCACGTGGTTGCGTACGAGCCCATGAGAGCGGATATAGACACAGTCTCCCACTTTCAGCCACATGTCGTTGTAGCAGAGCTGTTCATAGTACTGGCAACCTGGCTCTCCATTACTGACCTCCGTGGTAACATCCTCCCTCTCCTGAAGACACAGATTGATGGTGAGGAAACATATGTATATATATTCAATATATAGCAATAAATGTCATACTTTATCAATAATAGATGGTACAGCTTTGCCATCCTCTGCCACCTCAGGAGGCTTCTCACTGTCCTGCTTGGGTGCAAACATGGAGGCCACACGAACCACAGGCAACGGCACTTCACGTAGGACGAACTTTACTGAGCTCAAGGGCATCGTCCACATCTTGATCTTTTTGAAGGACTTGGTTTTCGCAGAATAACGAGTCTCGCAGACAAAAACATCTTCAGGTCTGAAGCTGTCAGGCTGAAGCTTGAAATACTCCTGCAATCAGAATTTTTATCAGAACAGAAAGATATAATGTTTTTAGTTTAATTTAATGTTTTGTTTAGTAATGCAAAAATATGTTTTGTTTAATGAGATTGTTTTGGAATCATTGCTGATTGACATTACCTTCACAAACATGACGACACATTTGCCCAGTATTTTACTGACAGGAATTTTGTTGTAATAGTCACTTTTGAAAGCTTCTTTCTCAAGAAATTTGCGTGTGGCGAGATGAAATGTTTCGTTGGGTCTATAGAACCAGCAGCCATAAAGCCAGTTCTCTCCTTCATGAAAAAATACATACACATAGTTTAACAGCTACACTAATGTTCAAAAGTTTGGGGTCGGTATGTTTTTGAAGGCTGCATTAATTTCATTACAAATACAGTAAAATATTAATATTGTGAAATATTATTACAATTTAAAACAACTGTTTTCTATTTGATATTATTTTGAAATATAATTTATTCCTGTGAAGGCAAAGCTGAATTTTCAGCATCATTACTCCAGTCTTCATTGTCACATGATCCTTCAAAAATCATTCTAATATGCTGAATGTTCTAATATGCTCTAATATTCTTTGATGAATAGAAAGTTCAAAAGAACATAATTTTTCTGTAACAATGTGAAAGTCTTAACGGGCACTTTTGATCCAAAATTATTATAATTTTTTTCTTCTTCAAAATTTGCATTTTTGCTGAATAAAACTGTTCAATTGTTTTGACCCCAAAATCTTACTGACCCCAAAATTTTGAATGGTACTTTATATTCTCAATCAACAGTGTTAAGGAACAATATATATGCCTAACTCACGTTGACAGCATCAATTTAAGGTTTTATGAATGCAATACCTGCATCATCTTGCCAGAGGCGCTCTATGCAGACGATGTGCGGCTGCAGGTTTGGTTTTGTGGGTTCTACATAAACATATTCTCCCACATGGTACATGTTGTCCTTGAAGCTGCAGTCCTGGCTGTAGTTGCGTTGTAGGGCTACCTGCCATCCACCACCTGCTGTGTCCTCACTCTTCTCAGCCTCTGGAGATCAGTGTGAAAAGATTAATCAACAGCCATTTGAACTACAAAAATTACAATTATTGGCAACTTGCACACTCCAAAGTTTAGAGAGCGACAACTGCTATAAACACACGAGACAATTTCCTATGTCAATGGAATAAAGAATTCACTCCCAAAACTGTGACATACATGAAACATAGATGGTATATCATGTATAACATAGTTTATCCTATATGACTATGGTTCGTGGTTACAATATGTTTGCCACTCTTGTAAATGGGACAATGGCAAGTAAGTGTGGTCAAAATAAAGAAATATATATATATTTTTAAATCTAGATTAAAACATATGTACCAAGTTCTGAGAAATGTATTTGTTGTATTCATATTGGTTTCATATGAGGAACAGTTCCACTCATTCTCTGCTATAGGAGAGGAAGAATTGTATAAACTTGTTAAATCATCTAAACCAAAAACGTGTATGTAAGACCCTATACCATCTAAGCTACTAAAATAGGTGCTCCCAGAAGCCATAGACCCTATTCTGAATATTGTTAATTTGTCAGTGTCATTAGGATAAGTCCCAAAAACCTTCAAACTGGCTATTATTAAGCCTCTCATTTAAAAAAAAAAACACAACTCGTTCCTAGAGAATTAGTTAATTAGAGACCAATCTCAAATCTCCCTTTTCTGTCAAATATACTAGTAAAGGCAGTATCCTCTCAGCTATGTTCCTTCTTGGAGAAAAAATGGTATCTGTGAGGATTTCCAGTCAGGATTTAGACCGTATCATAGTACTGAGACTGCTCTCATCATCTGATCGTGGTTGTAGCTCTCTATTAGTGCTACTGGATCTTAGCGCTGCGTTCGACACTATTGATTACAATATTCTTTTGAGTAGACTACAAAATTATGTTGGCATTAGTGGAATTGTATTGGCATGGTTTAAATCATAACTATCTGACCATCATCAAATCGTAGCAGTGAATGAAAAGCTATCATATCGATCACATGTGCAGTATGGAGTACCACAAGGCTAAGTACTAGGGCCCTTGCTTTTCATGCTTTACATGCCAACATGGTGTTAGCTTCCACTGTTATGCTGATGATACCCAGCTCTATATTTCTTTGCGGCCAGATGAAACATACCAATTCGCAAAACTAACAGAATGCAAAGTTGATATAAAAACTGGATGACTAGTAAGTTCCTACTGCTAAATTCTGAGAAAAAAACAAAAACAAAACAGAGGTGTTAATTATCGGACCAAAAACCACCGCATGCAATAACCTAGAACACTGTCTAACACTTGATGGCTGCTCTGTTAATTTTTCACCAACAGTTAGGAACCTGGGTGTGCTATTTGATAGCAATCTTTCCTTTGAAAACCACGCTTCTAGCATTTGTAAAATTTTTCCATCTTAAAAATATATCTAAATTATGACCTATGCTTTCAATGTCAAATGCAGAAATGTTAATTCATGCGTTCATGACCTTAAGGTTAGATCACTGCAATGCTTTATTGGGTGGTTGCTCTGTGTGCTTAATAAACAAACTCCAGCTGGTCCAAAATGCAGCAGCAGCTAGAGTTCTTACTAGAACCAGGAAGTATGGCCATATTAGCCTGGTTCTGTCAACACTGTACTGGCTCCCTATTTAACATCGAATAAATTTTAAAATCTTGCTAATTACTTATAAAGCCCTGAATGGTTTAGCTCCTCAATACTTGAGCATGCTCTTATCACATTATTGTCCTTCACGTCCGCTGTGATCTCAAAACTCTGGCCATTTGATAATACCTAGCATATCAAAATCAACTATGGGAAGCAGATCCTTTTCCTATTTAGCGCCCAAACTCTGGAACAATCTACCTAGTGTTGTTCGGGAGGCAGACACACTCTGTCAGTTTAAATCTAGATTAAAGACCTATCTCTTTAACCAGGCCACACACATAACACACAACATCACATATCTATAATTCAAATCTGTTAAAGGATTGTTAGGCTGCCTAATTAGGTCAACTGGAACCGGGAACACTTCCCATAACACCCATTGTACTTGATACATTGTAAGACGATTTGCATCTATGCTAATATTAGTCTGTTTCATTCTTATTCCGAGGTCACCGTAGCCACCAGATCCAGTCTGTATCCAGATCAGATGGTGGATCAGCACCTAGAGACGACCTCTACATCCCTGAATGTCAGCAGAGACCATGTCAACTAGATGAGCCCTATAGACAGATCCCCTGCGAAGACTATCAACTAGACAGCCATCAGCACAAGACCACAAGAGCCAGACAAGTCCTCTGCACAATCTAACTTGAGTTGCAGCCTGGAATTAAACCACACCATGCTGGTTTTGTCTGGCCAGAGGAGAACTGGCCCCCCTGACTGAGCCTGGTTTCTCCCAAGGTTTTTCTCCATTTCTGTCACAGATGGAGTTTTGGTTCCTTGCCACTAGGGTTGGGTACCGAAACCCGGTACCAATATGGCACCGGTACCTATGTAACCGGTATGTACTAGAACCGAATCCGAACGCAGATTTCGGTGCCATGCCTGAGTGATCGATTCACATCTTTGGAGTGTCCATGTTGTTTTCACATTCCGACTTAAAAGCACAACTCAGAAAATGAGAGCATCGAGAGCATCC
>NW_015634006.1:197879-214813 GCF_001515625.1 Sinocyclocheilus rhinocerous
GCTGAAAACACATCTCTTTCATCTTCATTTGACCCTCTAACTCTAGCACTCTCTATTCTAATGCTACTTCTAATTTTATCTGCTTGTTTTTTTTTTATTAAAAAACTTGACCCTCTAACATTTGCACTCTCTATTCTATTTCTATTCTAGTGGCCAATCCATCATTTTTTTTGGAGAATTTTTATTTATTTATTTTTTAATAAGTATCGGTTCAGGCACCGTTTAGGCACCGGAACTGTTTTAAAAGTATCGATTTGGCACCGGTATCGAAAAAAACCCAAACGATACCCAACCCTACTTGCCACTGTCACCTTTGGCTTGCTTAGTTGGGGTTTCTGGCAATATTGTCGGCTTGATTGCACAAACACTACTTGAGTTTAACTGAAAAACTGACTGTTTACTATTGTCCTCCTACATTATCGACTCACTGTTTTCCTGTTTAACACTGTAAAGCTGCTTTGACACAATCTGTATTGTATAAAGCGCTATATAAGTAAAGGTAAAAAAAAAAGTTTTGTGCTGAATAAAATATGAACTGTGCAAATGTATATTTTATCAAAGTGATGAAAATGTCAAGTGGTGTCACCATCAATTATAAATTAATTACATATTTTTTCTTAATACATGTGAGTGTACAAAAAAACGTATTTTCAAGGTGAAAGTTTAAAAAATTATTTCTTAAAAATATATTCAGGAATATTTGTATGAATTTACAGGGTCTTTTTAAAATCAATTGAAGCATTAGTTCTGGCAGGTCACGTCAGTCAAGCTTGCATCAGCTGACTCTCAGCTGATCCACGTCTACCTATAGGAATATGACGCCTATCACAGCATCCCTATAAGGTCTAATCAGTATTATTCAGTAGCTTATTGCTTTGCTCAGGAGCTAATTACCCTCCTACATCCCCAGCTCCTCCTTTTGTCCACAGTCAGGACTTGGTATTCTGATATTTCTCATTGAGCCAGACTTCTTTATCCTGAATTATGTTGCTACATTAAATTGTCATTAAGAACATTAACGATATCTGCTACATTTATGTTGGTTCTGTTCTGTTTATTCTAAGGGGGTTATCACTGCTCAGCATGGATGGGCAGGGCGTTTTTTGCCCAGAATAGTACCATACCGCCAACTTAAACTGTATGCTACTTGTCAATCATCTTTGACGACAGTGGTCCTGACAGAAATCTCATTAAAAAAAAAACCTTATTGACCTTGGCACAGTCATGAGGGTGTGTTTTTTTTTCTTTATGTTTCTGCACAATGGTTGCACAACATGACCTTGGTTTGGCAAATTTTATTATTAGGTATTTCACTAAATCTATGATTAAACTACTGCACTGCTCATTTCTTTCTAAGAAATATTAAAAGTAATTATTTCAAATTACTTGTTTTTCTTTCCATGAATTTCATTCTTTTAATGAGGCTTTGTTCTTCAACATGATATCATGTCATGCATGAATTGCATTTTCTTATGTATTTTTGAATAAATAAACCAGTTTAAAAACTGGATTGAATACTATTGGAATTGTACCCTTTTTCTCCTCCTCTCTCTTGAGTTTATCCTCTTCATATTCTTTAGGCAGCTTCTCTTTCTTCTCTTTCTCCACGTCGCTGTGCAGGTGTTTAGTGGTGTAGCTGAGGGTTGGCGACAGCAGAATCTCTCCATTCCTACACAATTCATCTCGGATCCGGATAAAGAACTGCTGGAGCTCCACAGAGTCCTCAAAGATCTCAGAATCCGTCCTATGACACAAATTAAAACATTTGGTATTGTGAGAAACCAGCACTTTGCCTCTCCAGGTACATAAATGAGTGAATGAATAGCCTCACCTGTGCAGACGTCTGGCTTTCTCCAAAACTTCAAACATATGGTCCTGGAACACGTCTAGTCTCCTGTAACGCCCCTTATCCACGTTGGCTCTGATGATTTCAAAGTTCAGTGGAGTCTTATTGGGATTGTTGGGATCAACAGCTGGAATCTCCGCCAGTGAGTCACTATAGCAACGTCCCTCGTCGTCCTGGTGACCAAGAACTGAGACGAAAAGATTGCGAATGAGCTCCTGGATGAGCCGTGCAACATCTGGGACATTCGCGTCATCACCTCCCTCCAAGTCTCTCCTGGTCTCCAAAAGCACTTTGTGAAGCACCAATGCATCTTTGTAGATCAGTGATTCAGGTTCGTTGTAGGTGCACGCGTTGTTGAACATCAACACTAAGTCTTCCACCAGAGCATCAACATCCTGGTACTTGTTGGCCAGCATGTGGCTCTTCACCTTCTCCATGTCTATGGGTTTCTTGATAGCCACATAGTAGTCTGGAAGCTCGGCGCGGGATGGAAGACGGAGGAAGATTGTGCTGAGACGCCGTCCACGCTTGTCGGTGTAGTTCTTCACTGCTTCATAGAGTTCATTGAGTTTCTGCTGCAGAGGAGTCAGGTACTTGGACTTTTTAGGAGAGATGCCACTCTTGAGTGTACAAAAAAACGTATTTTCAAGGTGAAAGTTTAAAAAATTATTTCTTAAAAATATATTCAGGAATATTTGTATGAATTTACAGGGTCTTTTTAAAATCAATTGAAGCATTAGTTCTGGCAGGTCACGTCAGTCAAGCTTGCATCAGCTGACTCTCAGCTGATCCACGTCTACCTATAGGAATATGACGCCTATCACAGCATCCCTATAAGGTCTAATCAGTATTATTCAGTAGCTTATTGCTTTGCTCAGGAGCTAATTACCCTCCTACATCCCCAGCTCCTCCTTTTGTCCACAGTCAGGACTTGGTATTCTGATATTTCTCATTGAGCCAGACTTCTTTATCCTGAATTATGTTGCTACATTAAATTGTCATTAAGAACATTAACGATATCTGCTACATTTATGTTGGTTCTGTTCTGTTTATTCTAAGGGGGTTATCACTGCTCAGCATGGATGGGCAGGGCGTTTTTTGCCCAGAATAGTACCATACCGCCAACTTAAACTGTATGCTACTTGTCAATCATCTTTGACGACAGTGGTCCTGACAGAAATCTCATTAAAAAAAAAACCTTATTGACCTTGGCACAGTCATGAGGGTGTGTTTTTTTTTCTTTATGTTTCTGCACAATGGTTGCACAACATGACCTTGGTTTGGCAAATTTTATTATTAGGTATTTCACTAAATCTATGATTAAACTACTGCACTGCTCATTTCTTTCTAAGAAATATTAAAAGTAATTATTTCAAATTACTTGTTTTTCTTTCCATGAATTTCATTCTTTTAATGAGGCTTTGTTCTTCAACATGATATCATGTCATGCATGAATTGCATTTTCTTATGTATTTTTGAATAAATAAACCAGTTTAAAAACTGGATTGAATACTATTGGAATTGTACCCTTTTTCTCCTCCTCTCTCTTGAGTTTATCCTCTTCATATTCTTTAGGCAGCTTCTCTTTCTTCTCTTTCTCCACGTCGCTGTGCAGGTGTTTAGTGGTGTAGCTGAGGGTTGGCGACAGCAGAATCTCTCCATTCCTACACAATTCATCTCGGATCCGGATAAAGAACTGCTGGAGCTCCACAGAGTCCTCAAAGATCTCAGAATCCGTCCTATGACACAAATTAAAACATTTGGTATTGTGAGAAACCAGCACTTTGCCTCTCCAGGTACATAAATGAGTGAATGAATAGCCTCACCTGTGCAGACGTCTGGCTTTCTCCAAAACTTCAAACATATGGTCCTGGAACACATCTAGTCTCCTATAACGGCCCTTATCCACATTAGCTCTGATGATCTCAAAGTTCAATGGAGTCTTATCGGGATTGTTGGGATCAACAGCTGGAATCTCTGCCAGTGAGTCACTATAGCAACGTCCTTCATCATCCTGGTGACCAAGAACTGAGACGAAAAGATTGCGAATGAGCTCCTGGATGAGCCGTGCAACATCTGGGACATTCGCGTCATCACCTCCCTCCAAGTCTCTCCTGGTCTCCAAAAGCACTTTGTGAAGCACCAATGCATCTTTGTAGATCAGTGATTCAGGTTCGTTGTAGGTGCACGCGTTGTTGAACATCAACACTAAGTCTTCCACCAAAGCATCAACATCCTGGTACTTGTTGGCCAGCATGTGGCTCTTCACCTTCTCCATGTCTATGGGTTTCTTGATAGCCACATAGTAGTCTGGAAGCTCGGCGCGGGATGGAAGACGGAGGAAGATTGTGCTGAGACGCCGTCTACGCTTGTCGGTGTAGTTCTTCACTGCTTCATAGAGTTCATTGAGTTTCTGCTGCAGAGGAGTCAAGTACTTGGACTTTTTAGGAGAGATGCCACTCTTCCCTGGAATGAAAGTGGCACATGGTCAGTCGCAGCTTCCTAAGAGGATTGGTGTTATGTAGACTGAAACCCACAACTCCTAAGACTTAACTCCAAAAAAAAAAAATTTTTTAATTCTTAAAATACTTTCAGTGTAACATGCAACAAATAAAAGTATTTGAAGGTTGAAAGGAGTAAATATTGTGGCTCTGAGGAGCTTTCACAAGATTGCTTCATTAGTTTGAGTGGTCCAGTTAATCTAATGGCGTGAGTATGGGGCGGGACTACCTATAAAAAGCAGGACATTGACTATACATGCAAATGGTGCGGAACAGGTACTAGAAAAGTTTAGGAAACGTCTTTTGGGAATAGAAATTTCTAACTTTTTCGGATTATACTACAATTGGTGATTTGTTGTAGTCTACCAATGATAAACTGTCCCACAAAGAGTGTATGGGGGGAGTGTATTATTTTGCTACATTTCTAAACATTAAACCATCAAGCTTTTACTTTTGTGGAAAACCACAGGAAGCACTGGTTTATAAGCACTTCTTAATAAGAGGATAACTGGTGCATGTTCTCTGCCCAAATGCACACGTCAAGGAACCCAAACTGAGCACATGCAGAGTTTATTTGGAGCAGAATTTACTGCGAACCAAGCCACTCCAAGACACTGAAAACACCAAATCATAAGCTGCTCATGTGCAAAACTACACAGTGCTGTGCTTCACTCTGAAACACGAAACCCATATATTTATTGAATTAAATTGCAACCTTTATTATTTGATAATCGCACTAAGCCATATTGCGATTTTGTTTGCTGTTTTGATTAATCACTGAACCCTAATTCAAAGTAAGGTATACACATACAATGCTTTCAAAACATACTAATTTTCAGCTTGGGTGAAATTATGTCATCGTCATCCGGCGGAGGGCCAAGTTCCCTTCGTTTTTCTCTTAATACCTTCTCCAGAATGTTGGCGTCATTGTAAACCTAGAGTCAAACCAACAAGCTAGTCATGAAATAACAGAGCAGCTAGTATTTATACAACAAAAATGAGCTCAAAAAGCTAATTTACTCTATACAGTCTTTCCAATCTTAGTAGTAACCTTCAAACTCACTTGTGAACCTTCTTCATTGTAGTGACGTGCATTACGGAACATCAGCTTCATGTCCTCCATCATGGCGTCCTCGCTGGGGTATCTGTCAGAACGGATGTTGTGGTCGATGGTCCTCAGGTCCACTGGTTCCTGTATAATCTTGTAGTAGTCCGGGTAGTCTTTTTTTGAGGGCTTGACCATAAACAGGTCACAGAGTCTCCGGCCTGTGCCCATCTCCCGAGCCTCTGCCACAGCAGCGTACAGAGCCTTCATGCGGTTCTTCTTTGTGTTCTTCTTATAGCTGCCAGATTTGATACGTTAGAGGACCAAAAGCAACTGTCACCTTCTCATAGCGTGAAAGTTTTAAGACTATAACAAGCTCCCAACATATAAGTATTTTTACTAATGCTGTGAATGTACCTTTTGCGCTTGGTGCTGCCCCCATCAGAAAGAGTAGATGACAGCATGCTATCTCCATCTTCATCATCTCTCCTCGTCAGTTCTTTCCTCTTCATCTGAATATATACACACATATACCCAAATATAGATTGCATCTGGATTCTTTCTGGATGTCAAATGTTGGTCGAGCATGTTCACAGCTGTTGGGATGAACTATATATAGTTTCCTATATACAGTATAGTTCATGTTTATAAGCCCTCAGTTCTCCCTTAGGCTTTGTAAGTTTTTGTTTGTAGATGGTGGTTTTCTCCTTAGTTGTTCCTGTTTCCTGATTAAAAGTATATTTCCTTGCTATTCCTCTTCAATAGAGTTTCTTCTTGAAACCACATTACGTAACAATAATACAGATATTGTTGTTATAATTTAATACACAAGATATTGTTGGCACAAATTAAGAATATTTTCCCACAACTTGTTACATTGTGTCCACGTTGTACTAATTTGTTCTGTCATTTTAGTTACATTTTTGGCCATTAATATATCTTGGGAACAACTTCTTAATTTGTTTTTTGTTGGTTTCAAGGGATATTTGTCTTCATGAATAAGAGATAAGAGGGATTGCTTATGGAAATTAAAGGTTTATGGGATGTTGTTTTGAAGCAGTGGAATAATAACACTTGCGGGATTTGTGTTTTTCAGACAAAGTCTTATAATTGAAACAGACGCATCTAAGATTATTCAACAAACTCTGCTCCTTTTTTTATCATCATTACTTCGTCTCCTGCTTCTGCTCTTCACTTGGCTTTACTTAGTCAACTTCTTGGCTGATAGAAGACTGTTAATACAGTTTTAATACATAACACTGGTTTTGGTACCAGACAAGACTTGCTGTTAACAGGTTTTGGGTATTAGACAAATTTGTTGACTAGTTGTTCTGTTTCCAGACAAAATTGATTTTTGAACTCTGATCTAATGCAATAACATTCATGCACTTTTAAGAGTGGCTTAAATGGCCAAATACTTTTTGGGGTTGCATGTACACACAAAAGAATCATTATCATTCAGTTATGTCAATCAATATTCTTTAACTCTCTTTTGTTCTTTGAGAAACTTGTCAAAGCACAAAGGATTAATTCCAACTGCACTGGCTATTGAGTTACTGTAATTTACTTGGAACGTCTTTATTTGGAATGGATTTACATTACCTGCAATATATGCTGCAACTTTAGCACACGTTTGTAGATTTGAGAGTTGGGAACATTGTAGCGCTTTGCGTTCTCAAACATCAGGTTGAGGTCTGTGTCTATCTGTTCCACACTTTCATACTCATTGTTCTTCATCCTACTCCTGAGGAGAGATAAAATACGTCACTGTGTGTTCAAAACTGAAGAACATGCATAGATGTTGTCCTACTGTACCTTATCTGCTGGAGGGAGATTGGATGGCTGATTTGCTGGAAGTAGTCGGGGTAATCTTTCCTGGAGGGAAGCTGAAAGAAGGGCTCGGCTAAAAGCTGTCCCTGGTTGTTCCTACAGCCCCGCACTGCCTCGTACATCTGGAAGATGGGGTTGCTCATGTCCATGCTGGAGTGGATGCTGTCAGCTTCTGACTCGCCCTCATCGTAATGAACAGAGCCTTAAGAACATGCAAACACTCCTCTAATTACTATATAAGCCAATAATGAGACATCAAAACATAATATACTGATGTTACATCTCTTCAACAGTTCTATACAGATGTCATCATGTGTGACGTACCAGTTAATATGGCGTCCTCTTCACTCTCTGAGCCATACTGTAGAGCAGTAGTGATGGAGGAGAGTCGGTCTCCCTGTGCAAACCTTCTGTTCCTGTTCACAAACACCAGTGCAAATACAACACTATGTGTGACCCTGGACCACAAAAGCAGTCTTAAGTCGCTGGGGTATATTTGTAGCAATAGCCAAAAATACATTGTATGGGTCAAAATGATAGATTTTTCTTTTATGCCAAAAACCATTAGGATATTGAGTAAAGATCATGTTCCATGAAGATATTTAGTAAATGTCCTACCGTAAATATATCTCAGATTCCAGATTTTCAAATAGTTGTATTTCAGCCAAATATTGTCCTATATTGTCCAAATAGTATCCTAACAAACCATACATCAATGGACAGCTTATTTATTCAGCTTTCAGACGATGTATAAATCTCAATTTTGAAAAATGTACACTTAAGGCTGGTTTTGTGGTCCAGGGTCACATATGTCAGAATATAAATGTTTGTTTGTAGATTAAAAAAAGTAAAAATGTTAAACCAAACACGGGGGTGGCACCACATGACAGTGATGATGGTAAAACCACGACACTGTTTTATATATTACGGCACTGAAAAAATACTTAAAAGAACAACATGGTATCACAATGTTACATTCCTATAAAAGATGGATAGAACGCAATGCTGCTTTTTGGTACTTTTTAATAGTATTTGTACTAAATTAAAATGTAAGAATAGACAGGGGTGATATCAGATGGTAGGAGAGAATGATATAATTTAATAATAATTAGAGTTAAGAAATAGTATTATATTATATAACTAACAAATTGTGGTAAAAATGTGGTCAAATGTAATCCATAACATAACTTAACATCCTGATGCTGAAAACACATTTGATATAATTCAATAATAATTATAGATACTAGATATTATATGATATTATACGGTACATTGACTAAAGCTAAAATATCTAGCTAAATAAAATTAAGTGTGTTATGGTAACATGAAATCCGTAACATAATTTACCTGATCCTGATGCTGCTTTTAATAGGTTCCGAATGTTCAAGCTCCAGTTTTCTCTGTGCAAAAATCTTTTTGATGGTGTTTGCATCCTGGAAATTCACATATATGAGTATGAGTATAAATATGAATATAAATATAACTATAAATATCAAAAGAATTTCAGTGACACCTTACTTTAAATACTTGTGATCCGGGTTCATTGTAGGTTTTGGCATTTCTGACTAACAAGTCAATGTCTTTAGTCATATGGTTTACACTTTTATAGAAGCCCATCTAGGGACAAAAAGAAACAAGCTTCAGTGTCAATCCATAATAAATGGCAATATTGTATATGAGCATGATCATAAAACAAGATACCTGTATTCGTTGTGCAATGGTCTTCAGATCTATTGGTTCTTTAATAACAGCATAATAATCTGGATATTGCTGAAAAAGAATGTTTAAATGAATAATAATAATAATATGATATTTTTGTGCAAGTGCTGAAATGAAATTGAGAGGACTACCACTTTAGAGGGAAGTCTCTGGAAAAGTTCACTAATGAGACGCCCGTGTTCGGTGTACATCAGCACAGCTTCCAGAAGCTGCCCAAGAACTTCCTTAAGACTCGAGATAGACTGTAAAAACAAAACGAACCAGAATGATTTGTCTGGACACATCTAAAACGCATTAGTACAGGTCCAAAGCAAGAGATGTAGGACAATACTGAGACAGGCGGATGTAGAACGACAGACAAGATCTGGGGCTTCTGACCTCCTCCTCTGTGGCCCCTCCAGGGTTTTCCTGTGAGTCGTCATCGTCATCGTCTTCATCATAGTCCCCTCGCTGCACAAACTCATTTTTGGTGCGAATATACAGATCCCACAGTTTACAAGCCGCTCTGTACTCCGGAGTTTCTGGCTGCACAGGAAAAAAAGGTTTCTGTGTATTTTTTGGAATAAGTGAATATCTGGTGGAGCTACAGAAAGAATACAAGAAACACCAATACATACAATGATTAAATCAGAATTTGATATATACACACTTTGTAGTATGTCTTGGCATTGTTGAATAAGAGCTGAAAATCAGCTGTGAGCTGCTCAACGTCGTCACACTCCTCCATCTTCAGCTTCTGCTGGATTTTCATCATGTCAATGGGCTGAGACACCACATCATAGTAATCCGGCTGGTTCCTGTAGGGAAGCATTATCTGTGTTATCCATTATGATGTTACCACTTAATTAATTTTTAGTTGATAGTAAACTAACCTATATGGTTAAAGGGCAGAAATCTCTAATGTGTGACTGACCTTCTCTTTGGTGCTCTGATGAAGAGTTCACACAGCATCCTGCCCTGATCATCCTTATAGTCTCTGATAGTGTTGTACAACTCGTGACACACGGCAATCTGTAAGGAAAAGCTTACTGAATAACATCTGCAATTTCCCTAAAGCAGACTGTGAAGTCATTTGATCTGCGAGAGCAGGATCAGGTGAGCCAATAATTGATTTAACTCACATTTCTGCATAACACATGAGGGAAAATGTGTTATTATGCAGTTTTTTAATGTCAGAGACATTAAATACACAAACTCAATTGAACTCACGGGGTCAACAGTGGGGATGTTTGTGGTTCTTCTCCTCTTCCGACTGGTTGAAGGTATGGATGTGGTCTGGCTGTCCTCAAAATCTCCTCCGCTCACACTGCTGGACGGAGAAGTGGCTCTCCGTCGCTTTGAGCCCATTGTAAAAGCCCTTCACACAGAAAAAGGACATAATAACTCAAATAGTCGAAGAAAAAATTACTGTTGAATTTGTTAGCGGTACAGTATTTATGGCTGAGGGGCCGCTCTTACAAACAACAAAACACCATCATAACTACACTGTAAAAGAATATTGTTTTACAGAAAAAAACTGAAATAAAAAACTGTCAGCTGGGGTTGCCAAAATAATTGAGTGAAAATACAGTGAAATGTAAACACATTTACAACCTGCACATTTTACAGTTTAAAACTGTAATTTACAAAATAAAAGTATTCCATTTTAAATTGGCAAATCCAACAGTGCTTTTCTGATGAATTTTCTGCTGAAGGCCTGCTACTAAACTATGTTTTGTACCCGTAACTTATACTGATAACCTCCATAATAACACAGGTGGTAGAGAGGAAGTTACATCACAATCAAAGCCACCACAAGTAGATTTTCTGCAAGCTGAGAGAAATACTAGAAGGTGCACAGTGTCATACAAACAACTTCTAAACACCATCATGGTAACACACACTAAAACAATGCATTATACACGAATTAAACAACATGAGTTGTATCATAAAACCCTAATATACATAACTGACAAACATAAACTATTACCACAATTATTTAAATAAAATATCGTCAAATTTGAGCTGTCACAGGGAATCGATTTTTTCACTGTAAATTATAAGATGACTTGTTCTTTTTCACTTCCACAAACTGTACATTTAACAGTTTTTTTTTACTGTAAGGTTATCTCTAAGGGAACTTAGAGTCAACCAATTAACAGCATCGTTACAGTCTTTTACAGTTAACATTTCTATCGTTATTTTATAGTGTACAGTTACAGATATAATTGTGGCAATTTAAGCCAACACTGTAATCAATACATTTCACAAAGAGTCTGAAAACGTCTTCGAATGACATCAAATATTAGTTTATATATAATTCATAATAGTAACAATTACTATAGTAACTTATATTGAGCTTTTGGTTGAATATTTTGGTTGAAACTATGCTTATCATGGGTAAGCCAACACAAATGTGTTTTCAAATCAAATTTCAAGACGTATTTTGTTAACTAATGGATTATTGTTGTCTTTGTCATGAATTAACAGTAAGCTTCTTAGAGTAATCCTACAGTAATACTTTTTATTACTATTTACCAACAGAGTTATTATGCCTAGACACCCATTTGCCAGTGTCGTTTTTACAAAAATGTGCCACGGTAGCCATAATTCCCCTAAAAAAACAATAGTTACTCCAATTAGTATATGTAAAGCGTCTGCAAAATGATTAAATGTAAATGTAAACAAAACCACTGGGGTAAAGTGGTCACTACTATCACAAAAATAAATAAATATCATATTTTCTTTACATTAATCATTATAACTATGGATATTGGTGGAAAATGCTTAGGGTCCAACAGGAAATTGTTTTCAAATCACAGTATTTAATGCAAGTAATTAAATACCTTTTTTACACAATGGAGTATTATTGACGTAGCAGTAATCCTGTTAAAGAAATACTTAAGTACAGTAATGCTTGTTAATGCCAGCTTAATAACGGCATTAGTGGCAACTGATACGTCTAAATAGTCATGTATATCCATGTATAGTCAAGATATCCATTTTTGAAACTGTGTGTAAAAATAAAACTGCGCAAGAAGCTGCATATCAACACGGCTTCTGCCTGATTTTTATTATGCTGTAATTACAATAACATCTCATACATGAGCGATGTGCATCTATGAGACACTGCGTGAACCTGTGATTAGCTGCATTTATTATCATGACCGACGACCAATGCTCTTCAACAGTGTTTGCAGGGTTCCGAGTGTTTGCAGGACGATGATGATGCTGGTGATGAAGGTGGGACCGCTATGTGTCTGACTCTGCAGACACAAGCTGTGTGACACATGCATCAGCACAGGAGGATAAAAACAAAGCCACGCACACACTCACACTCACACGCACTGGGCCATGCAACGCTTTGCGTGATGATGCTCGCGCTTTATTATAGCATGAACCGCAGACAATACAGAGCGCGCGAGCTGCAGGCCTTACCGTCCGTGTCTGATCAGCTGCCTCTGAGAGCTGTCTGAGGACTGACACACACTCAACACGGAGTCTGACTGATTTATTAAATAAAACCAAGAGGGAGAAAAATTAACCCTTTACGGTGCGAAAGCGGAAGCGGAAGTGAGGAACAGAGACACGTGCTGCGCTGTGTGTGTGTGTGTACAGGTTTATATATCCTGGTGGGGACTTAAACCTGACTACACACAGACTCATGGGGACTTGTGTCATGGTGGGGACCTAAATTGTGGTCCCCACGGGTACAAAAGCTTATAAATCGTACAGAATGAAGTTTTTTGAAAATCTAAAAATGCAGAAAGTTTCCTGTGAGGGGTAGGTTTAGGGGTAGGGTTGGTGTAGGGCAATAGAATATACGGTCTGTACAGTAGAAAAACCATTACGCCTATGGAGAGTCCCCACAAGGATAGCTGACCAGACTGTGTGTGTGTGTGTGTGTGTGTGAGAGAGAGAGAGAGAGGAGCGCGTGCTGGAGCGTCGATAGACATGAAGAGACCGAGTGAGTATATAATCTCAAAAAAACTAAAATTAGAATACGTACACGCTTTAACCATACAAACCCAACGGAAACCATTATATTTACCAGTTGCTCGTTATAAGGACGTAATAAACCGTCGGAAGTTGTAAAACACACTGACAGAACTCATGTGTCTGTTTTGTAGAGTTGAAGAAGGCGAGCAAACGCATATCGTGCCAAACGCTTCAAAATACAAAAGAAGGTAAGAGGTTTTAACTGTCCGTGCACGATATATAAGTGAACAGAGGCTTTGGTTGCGACCTGGTTGTTGTCAGCAAACTAGAGCTTAAAATCGCTAACAAAAAGTACCATGGTTTTACCGTGGTGTCCATAAGAGGTTTAGTAAATGCGTGTGTCTCTGTGTGTGAATCCAAGTACCAATGTGATACCTTTTCATACTGTTTTTTTTTATTTTTTATTTTTTATATATTAACTGTATTTTTGCATGTTCCACTTTCAGTGCATTACTGTTTTGTAAGTTATTTATATGTTGTCAAAGTCATGTTATAAGTTTGTGTTTGTCCTATATTAGAGATGTGCCAATATTAAAATTATGGGTGATATTAATAGGTCTAAATTGTTATTGCCAACATTATTTTCATATTTTTGTTAGTATTAAAATTCAATGCTATTTTGCCTAAATAAAAGAAATTAAGTCATAAAAAATGAAATAAAACATTAATATCTATTGTTTCAAATTCTACCAAATGCATTTCAGCTTTATAATCTACTGTGCGTAAAGAAAAACAAATTGAGATAAAATTAATTAAAATTGTATTAAATTATTAGTGTTTTAAGCATATATTATAAGTGAGCATTGGATTAAATGTGGTTTTGATATATTGTGTATTGCTATATTACATTGTTATGCATATATACCAAACTATGCTAAATTTGGGGACAGTATGTTTTTTTAATTTAAATAATTTATTTATTTTTTCAGCAAGGATGCATTAAATTGATCAAAAGTGGAAGTAAAGACTTTGACATTGTTACAAAATATTTCTATTTCAAATAAATCCTGTTCCTTTGAACTTAATATTCATCAAAGAATCCTGAAAGAAAATGCATCATGGTTTCCACAAGTGTGATGATGATGATGATGATGATGATAATACATGTTTCTTAAGCAGCAAATCAGCATTATTAGAAGGAAGTCTGGCTTAATAGCCGGCGTTATTCAGCTTCGCCATCACAGGAATAAATGACATTTTAAAATATGTTCAAATAGAAAACAGTTATTTAAAATTGTAACAGAATCCTGAAAGAAAATGCATCATGGTTTCCACAAGTGTGATGATGATGATAATACATGTTTCTTAAGCAGCAAATCAGCATTATTAGAAGGAAGTCTGGCTTAATAGCCGGCGTTATTCAACTTCGCCATCACAGGAATACATGACATTTTAAAATATATTCAAATAGAAAACAGTTATTTAAAATTGTAACACAATTTCACAATATTTTTGATCAAATAAATGCATCCTTGAGCGTAAGTGACTTCTTTTAATGGTAGTGTTTATGCTTATGTTTGTGTCTTTTTAAATGCTCTAAAAAGTGTCCCGGATGCCTTATGTGTCTAAATCTATTACTCCTCCTCTATTGTAAGGTTCGGGAGCATAACCGTAAATTACGGAAAGAGGCAAAGAAGAAAGGGATAAGCCGAAAGCCGAAGAAAGATATTGGAGTACCAAACAGTGCACCTTTTAAAGAGGAAGTGCTTCGAGAAGCTGAGCAGAGAAAACAGGAGGTATGATTATTACTAAAACCACAGACACTGCAAAACCACGTTTCCATATTACATATTGACTGCACAGTTAATAACTGGACTTCACAGTGTTCGGTGCATATGTTACTGGAACATGCTTCTTTGCACTAAACTGATTGTGTGTTGTTCTCCAAGCTTGAAACTCTGAAAGAGCAAAACAAGATTGCAAAACCGCAAGAAAGAGCTGCAAAGAGGAAAAAGGAGAAAGAAGCAGCCAGTGCTGGAGACGAACCTGCAACTAAGAAAGCTAAAAAGGTAAGAAATGTAGAAATGGTTACTATAGGTATAAGTATTCAACAATTCATCTCCTCTGTGTCTCTCCGCATCACCGTTGCGCCATTTTGGAGAATATGAGCTGAACACAAGCAGCGTATGCTGTTTTGTGTCAGCCACAAGGATACATTTTCTATGTATATTTACGCTTTGATTGAATGAAAACAGCGCATCCCACGGCTGTGGCCGCGGCATTCTCCAAAATGGCGCTACGGTGATATGGAGAGACACAGATGAGATGAATTGTTGAATAAAGTCGTTATTTTTGTTTTCTTCGCGTACAAAAAGTATTCTCGTCGCTTCATAACGTTACGGTTGAACCACTGATGGCAGATGGACTATTCTGACGATGTCTTTCATACTTTTCTGGACCTTGACAGTGTAATTTACTTGGCAGTCAATGGGACAGTCACAAGCCTCCCGGTTTTCATCCAAAATATCTTAAATTGTGTTCCGAAGACGAACAAAGCTGTTACGGGTTTGGAACGACATGGGGATAAGTGATTAATGACAAAATTTTCATTTTGGGGTGGAGTATCCCTTTAACGCTCAGACTTCATACTCTCCTGAATTGGTTACAAAGGAAGTGGATGGAATTTATTCATTTTGAAAGCATCAACATCACTTATGTCCAGTTTCTAAAATGAAGGGGCATTTCATAGAATGTAGCAAAACTTCAACAGTGGAAATACTTTTTCAGGGGTCAATTTACTGTATTTTTAAGGGGGTTAGTTTCTCTTTAAGCTCATACAATAAGAGAATCTTTTCTCATGTGTCTCTTTCAGATAATGTTACAGTATAATGTCCCAGACTACAGAAACTCCTTAGAGTTCTTGACTGCCTTTTCCAAAAAACGAGGCTTCTTGCAGAAAGGAGGCGTTCCTAACACAGAGCTGGCAGCCACACATTCCTCAATGACTGGACAGGGTGAGTTTCAGATGATGTGATGCTGTAAATACACTGTTAAACTTGAATCAGCAGTTCTGGCCTCTAGTCTCTGTCTTCTTAAGCTTTGTGTGATATTGTTTTAGGCCAAAACTGAGTTGCCACAGCAGAGCTCCAGAGCACCAGGGCCTCCCCTCATACCTCACTGATACCATCGTGACTGAACTGAGGTCAGATCTGGATACTGATGTAGTGAGGAAGGGCAACGGGAATGTTATGAAAGGTACGTCTGAGATTGGAATGATTTGATCATCTAATGGTTAGTTTATTGAACAAATCAGATCAGTTTTGATATTTAGTGGTGTGGAAATTAAAGTGTGCATGTCTTCAGGTGTGCGATTCCCCAATCTAGCGAGCAGTATAAGTTTTAACTCAAGGGGCCCCACCGCTGGTGTGCTCAATGTCAGTGAGCTACCTTAAGAGACCATAACAACCACAGTAACAGAAGAAGCAGATGAGAAGGAGATGGATGTGACCACCGACAAAGAGGAGGTACTTCCTATTAGAGACTAGGAATCAATCAGTAATGATGCTTCACACTTCTGTCATCAGAGACGATGAGAAATGATGAGTTTGTTGTTCACATAAGTCCTTGATGACATTCTAATCCAACTCTGATCTCACTCTGACAGAAACTCCAGTAGATTTAATATTCACAAACCGTATCTGAGATCAATTTCATTCTTTCTCAGAACACGCATTGAACGAATCTTTGGGGTCAAGGTCTCTCATGCTGTCAGTTACTACAGAAAATAGTTTTGGCTTATTGCAGTATGTAAAACTCATGTTTACAGTAGGTCTGGGCGATAAAACGGTATCGATATTTATCGACGGTACACCTTCTTCTGCCTTTAAAATCTCTTTGTATACAATCTCTTTGTATTAAGCAATGCATAAATACATGATACTGTTTTGTTCATAATTGTTTATGCAATTTACAAAATTATATTTGATTGATTTGAGTTCATTTAGACGTAATGCACGGTTTTTTTTTATACAGTTACTTCCTTGCGTGACAATTTAATGTGCTGCATTATTTTGCT
>NW_015634006.1:217103-221916 GCF_001515625.1 Sinocyclocheilus rhinocerous
ATACGTGATGCTGTTTTGTTCATAATTGTTTATGCAATTTACAAAATTATATTTGATTTATATGAGTTCATTTAGACGTAATGCACGGTTTTTTTTATACAGTTACTTCCTTGCGTTGACAATTTAATGTGCTGCATTATTTTGCTCATGGCGCCCTCCTGTGGCCTCGGGAGACAAGGCAAAAGTTTAACCTATTTAATCTGCATATAAAACATTAGAAATGAGATATTTGTTTAATTTTTTTGTTTTTGACTGTTAAAACAAAAAAATATTTGTTGTTTGTCTAAAAAAAATGAGTTAATTTAAAAATACAGTGGTTAAATGTATATTTTTTTCTATTGCTGTGTTTTAAAAAAGGTTATAAAAAATGTCAATAATTATCCATACCGGACGATATGAAACATTATATCGTTGCAACATTTTTTAGCTATATCGCCCAGCCCTAGTTTACAGTAATGCTTTTACAATACCACAAAGCATTGCATTGGGAAAAATGTTTTAACCCACAGTTTTAAGTGTAACAAGGCATTTAACATGTTGGCATTAGATTAGTTTTATGTGCTAAATCATATCCAACATTTCAACTTGTCATTTAAATTTGACCTATATTTTGCATATATGTTTAAAACTCACACACAGAAGGTTGAGTTATGATATTCTGATTAAACATTACAAGGTCAAACATTTAAAAAAAAAATGTGTGTGGATGAATCGTTCATGCATGCACAAAAATAGGGTGAACTTTCATTTTATGCCAACTGTAAATGCAATTGTATTATTTTTTTAACAATTTGATTGACAAGCCAACAGTGTTTTGCTGTCCATAGAGCTTGTCATGACCCCAGCACATAACTTCAGTACTCAAAATTCAGTTAAATGGCCGATGTTGAATATTGATTGGCACACTTTTTGTTTTTCAGCCTCAGTGACACAGATTCAGGAATCAACAAAGAAGAGAAAAGGTATGTTTTCTGATTTGCACTTATGGACTTCATCTTTGTTCTTAATGTAACTGTCTTCTGTCAATCTCAGTTGTTTTGTCTTTTTTTCTTCTGTAGACCAACCAACTAAAAAAGCTTTGTTTGTCCCCGTCAACATTGACCTGACTTCAGTGCAGCACAACAATGACGACGCATATGATTTCAACACAGATTTTGTGTAAAATGTCATCAGCATGCACAGATTCATGTGGACTGAGAGGAATCAGATTGTGAAACTGCACTGCACTGATGTGCATAATATATCGCTATGCTTGTTTGTATTAATACATAATAAAATATGTATTATTTAAATCAAAGGTTAATACTCTTACATTGCATATAAAACATACTGAGCTTTATTCAATACTTTGTTAGAACACTTTTTTCTTTCATGTACAAATTGGCATATTTTCCCCTTCGGGTTGAGGACAAGAAGTTGGCATGCTGAGTAACAGCTGATACGTGGAGAGATACGTGGAACAAAAACAAAACATGCATCCATAGAAAAGTAAACAACACTGAAGACGTAACAGAAGGGGAAAGTGGCTCCTGTAGTGTTAAATACAGAAATTCTGAAACGTCAAGTGTCACAGGTTTGTGTCTTAAGCCCTAAAGCAGTCTAAAATATTTAATAATGAAATGGAAAATTCAATTTGGAATGAAGTGGGTCCACAGTTTCACCCAATAAAAAAAAAATCTAGACACTTGCATGGATGTAGTATACAAAACGAAGATTTTAAAGTTGTACCCTAAATGGTTTAGTGTTATTAAGAATTTGACAGTGAACGCTGAGGTAGTGCATTGGTGTTGAATGTAGCCTCTTGGCTGTTGTTCCATTCCAATGTTGGTCCCAGTAACTTGGGTACTCTTAGGTTTCATGAAGGCCCCATATTTTGCATCCAGACATCCCTTTAAACATCTTTGAACAAAGTCAAATATCTGCGAGAAAGTCCATCCAGCAAAGCGATTACATTTCCTCCTCCTCCTTTCATGTAGCCCAGACCAGAGTTTATTTTTCCTCAGCGTGTCTTCGGATTGGGTGGAATTTACCTGTGGGATCTGGAATGTACCATTTGTCCCAAATGTCAGAAAAAGAAGAGGCTCTTCCCCATGGTTTATAATGTCCATTCCAATGGAGAAGTTTGGCAGCCTTAACAAACTGAGGTGAATGCCTATTACCAGCTCCTGTCGCCCCTAGAAACATAAATATCCACAAAAAACACACACAATTAGTTACTAAGAGATGTACATAGGCGCTTTACCTTTATGAACCACAGCCTTGATCATTTCCTTACCGAGGTGTCGGACGTGCCACATTGGATCAATGTTTGAGTGGAGCTTGTAGAATACAATGAGCATGGGTGGCGTTGTGATGCTGTCTGATAAAGTCTTACTGTAAAGGTCCTCCCTAAAACAAAAAACAACCCCACAAAACCATTGACAGCCCTCAAAGGGGCCTAGACCTCGACTGAAGAGGATTAGAACTGGCAACAGATTTGTTGAAGATCTCATCTCAAAGACTTCACAGAAATGTTAAAGACAGTAGCTATCGTTAACATTTTTTTGAACGAACGAATGTTGTAGTTTCCAGCAACATAAAACAGCAGAACACAAACTAACTTGGCACTGCGCTCCATCCAGAACTCAAGCTGGCTGGTGATATTCTGCTGCTTCCACTCAGTTAAATTGGCCACAAAGACTCCAGGATTGAACGAGCAAGTGTTCGCTCTCATTCCAAGCTTCTTGATCGCCTCTTTTTTGAAGTCCAGAAAAGCAATATAGCTGTTCTGCATGTAAAATAAATATGCAAATCCACGTAAATATATAAAATAGTAATGGAATATATGTTCTGAAAACTTTCTTTGAAAGTCGCTGAGTGGTATGACCAATTTCTTATGGTTAAAACTGGTTTATGTGTTTAAAAACCATATGGCTGTGTTTGGATAATGAAAGATACTGCATAATAAGTCTAAAGAAAAAAACCCATCTTATTCTGTATTCTCATTTTTCTCCATGCATCTTCGCCATCCAACTGAGTTATAGTATTTTGATGAATTTCTATGTACAGTGTGAATTCTGGATCAGAACAGTACGATCGTACCTGATTTCCTGCTCCTCTGACGATGCCTTTAGAGGACGCAGAGTCACAGTCCTCTGAGAAAGCTGCTGCATGTCCCAACTTAATACTGCTGTCGAAAAGCTCCTGAATGTCCCCTAAACCACAGAAAAGAATACAATCAATGCTTATTACTGTTACTTACTGTATTTGAATGGAAACTGCACAGTATCAAACTATTACTATTTCTGCAGCATACAGACAACAAATACAAATAACTATTGTTTAATATAGAAAGCTACATTTTCAGACCTCAGCAAACTTCTAAGGGAGGCTCAAGATGACTTCAAATGTTTTGAAAAGACAAAACAAGCTTTACAATAAAATAGCTACACATCTAGATATTTCTTTTTTTATATTTTTCTTATAATCTAGATATTTATTATTATAATCGAGCCCCAAACTTCTGGAAATCTTTCATTTTAATTATATATTATTTTCAATATTTTCATCTATGAGCACTCCTAATTCCTGTAAATGTTGCAGTGCCTTCAAATATTGCTGTGAACATTGTGGGCCTAGAGGACAAAAAGTTTGGACCACTGCCCTACAAATTTTCTTTCAAACATAATTACTCATTTATAACTCCACAAAGTTACATATTCAAAAATACATAAAAAAATAAAATTAAAAAAATTGAGGCGAGGACAGGTGTTTTTCTTATTCTAGTCAAGCGGCAACCTCCCCCTCTCTCTGGTGAAGCCAACAAGGAAGTGACAGACTATTAGATTGGACAAAAATTTGGTTATGCCCCTAGAATTCTGGGGTTTATAAAAAATACAAACTATAAAATTACGCACTTTACCTTGTACAATAACATCATCATCCAGGTAAATTACTTTCTCTGCATCCGGCAAGAAAACAGGCAAGAAGAATCTAGCAAAGGTCAACTAGAAAAATAAGATACATACATAGTTACGATACATAATTTCCATTTTCACAACACCAAACAGTCTTATTTAAATAGAAGCACTTGCGATTGATTACCGGCTTCACTGCCTCCACCTTCTGAGGATCAGTAGGAATCTTTCCTGTGAGGATCTTCAGATCAAATACGATAATTTTGTGCTTCAAGTCGGTCTTACTCAACCATGTTCTGGAATGAGAAATAATCATGTTAATCATGAAACATTACATACTTTAATAAACCGCTGTAATGCAATACAAGGTGTACCTAAGATGGACCACCGACTCATTTAGTGTCACTATATTGAATACTACATTGGCTTTGCTGTTGCGGTAGATGCTGTTCATGGCAGTGACAGCAGCTCCCAGTCTCTCCTCTGGAGCGGTGATGACCACTGGAATCTCATCTCCTGTCCTGATGACCTTATGATCCGACAGGAAGTCCGTCTCAAAGGGCAGCACCATCCCAGGCGCTGTGTCTGCAAACGCACAGGAAAATCAGCGAGGGGGTGCATTTCATGGTGCTAAAGAAAACTTTTAAACTTCACTAACATGAATATATTCATACCTGGATTCTCTTGCTTCAGGAAATCATTGAGATTCAGCAGATTCCGATGCAAAATAATTAAAAAGGCGATGACAAGCAGAACAAGAATAACCACGTTCACTGGGAAAGACAAGATGTCAAATAGAAGTTGTCAAATATTTAAGTAAAAAAAAAAAAATCTGATTTGTGGAGATATATATACACACACACACACACACACACACACATGTATATATATACATACATACATACATATATATATAT
>NW_015634006.1:221941-222052 GCF_001515625.1 Sinocyclocheilus rhinocerous
ACTTTTTCACACCACTGTATATACACACACATATATACATATATATATACACATATATATACATACATATATATATATACACACACACATACATACATACATACATACATA
>NW_015634006.1:222221-262969 GCF_001515625.1 Sinocyclocheilus rhinocerous
TATATATATATGTGTGTGTGTGTGTGTGTGTGCATACAATGTATATATCAATATATAATGTGTGTGTGTTTAACTATAACTATATTAAAATATATTCACCTCTGCGTACAGTCATGGCACTCGATCAACAGCACAATTCTGGATCAAAACAAACACTAACATTAGTAAACAGCAAAGAAAACAACAGAAATGTGTATTTAACTGAGGACTAAGTGGAATATAAAACAAGCAGGTTAAAATTTAAATCACACAAGGAAAAAAAAATACTGCATATACAAACAAAATGCATTTTGGCAAAGAAGCAACTTGAAAACTGTTAAAAGGCAAAACCGTGAAAACTGCCGGTGTACAAACCTGCTTAGATATAATGTCTGGACTCTCTTCGGCTCTTCATCCAAAACGCCAACTCAACATCAACAAGTCCAGTTACCCTTGAGTCCTGCACAGAACACGCCACAGCCGAAAAGACCTTTCACTGAAACATATGCTACAGTGATAGAGCACAACCGCAGCGAATGAATCTTTTTAAGTGAACGACATTTCCTAAACTTTCACGTACTGACTCGTCTGCTTTTGTCCTTCCAAAGACTGACAGCAACAAGAGCCAATAGAATTCGAGTGTGGTCTGTGAAGGAGCATTTCATTGGCTTGACCCACTAAACGAACCGCCCCCTTAACAGAACGAGTCGATGGTTTGGAGTCTTGAATGTGACTCGGAGAGGTTTCTTTCTCAATGTTATTATTTTATCAAACTTTTTTTTTTTTTTTTTTACTGTGTGCAGATGTGTATGTCTGCAACCAATGTTTGGCAATGTGCAGACTTTTTACCATGCAAATAAAGCAGTCAAGAAAACGGAATGAAAAAATGACAACAAGACTCGTTTCGGCCATGATTCGGTGTACTTAAGAAAAGAATGAGTGAATGATTACTTGACTCGTAACTCAAAAATTTCGCTTGTCCTAATAGCGTAACGATTTAACCTGCAAAATGGGTAACTAAACGAACCAAAGAAAAAAGAGTGAAATGATACAAAAGACTCGAATAACTGACATGAATCCAAATCCTTCCGGCTCATGTCTGAAGGAGTGGTTCCCTATGAGTTACAGATCTGATCATTTCAGCGGCCGATGACATACTCGAACATGCCCATGACCATACATGGTCTGAAGTGTGCGTCTAGATTACTGCCTGGTTAAAAACATACATTTATTTAAATTTATAATCGCACGGAGACTGCGTTGCGCGCTTATTATCTTATTATTTAAGCCACAATTGCACTGAGAGATGTAATATTCAGTCACAAGACGTATTTTCCCACTGATCTGCGCAGATCGGACGCATGTTAGCCCCGCTGATGCTTTTGGAAGGGGTCCTGCGGATCTCTACGTACACACTTTCAAACAGGAAACCATCGCTCTCATCTCAATAATATCATCTTGCGGCTTTATTTTGATATTTCAAAATGCTTTCAGCGTTTAAATCCATTCCGACGTATATGGTAAGCCCGTTTTTTGGATACATGTTTTAATATTGTGAGGTTGGTGGTGTTTAGAGCTTCAACATACTGACATATGTTAGCAGCTTACGTATTAGGGACGGACCTGTTAATATTAATATTAATTATATAAAATAAATCTTTTGAGGTTGGTGGTGTTTAGAGCTTCAACATACTGACATATGTTAGCAGCTTACGTATTAGCGACGGACCTGTTAATATTAATATTAATTATATAAAATAAATCTTTTAGTAATATTTTGCTGCAGTAATCAACACAGTAACACCAAATAGTTAGTGCTGGTATCGGAACCAAAGTGAATTAAGTGTGCACTCAGCAGCTTTGGGAGTCAAGTCATAGATCAGCTTATATACTTTGCTACACGACCTAAAGCAACAAGAATATACATATATTTACAATGTCTATTTGCAGGACTATAAAGGACAGAAACTTGCCGAGCAAATTTTCCAAGGAATCATTCTGGTGTCAGCAGTAAGTAACACTGGCAGCACTTGTACTCTCACAACATTATGTCATTTCTGCTCTGCCTCATGTCTGTTTTCCCTGCAGGTGATCGGCTTCATCTATGGCTTATTTATTCAGCAGTTTGGATGGACGGTTTACATAATGCTGGCTGGATTCACAGTATCATGTTTTGTATGTCATACGACTTCTGTTTGCTTAAAGGGGTCATATGATGCGATTTCAATTTTTCCTTTCTCTTTGGAGTGTTACAAGCTCTTGGTGCATAAAGAAGATCTGTAAAGTTGCAAAGACTAAAGTCTCAAATCCAAAGAGATATTCTTTATAAAAGTTAAGAGTCAACCACGCCTACCTAAAACGGCTCGTTCTAACACACCCCACATGTCTACGTCACGATGTGAGAAGATTTGCATAACGCCGCCCAAACGTTCACGCAAAGAAAGAAGGCGTAACTTAAAAATATTTGGCTGCACAACTGTTGATAATTCTAATAATAAATCAGCATATTAGAATGATTTCTGAAGATCACTGGCCAATCACAGCACACCTCGCTTTTTTAGACCGATGAGCTTTGTAAAAATCGACGCGTTTCAGAAAGGCGGGGCATAGAAAAACAATAATGTACAGTATGTGGAAAATAATGTGTTTTTTGAACCTTAAACCGCATTTCATTTCATTACACCAAATACACAAAATAATGTTCTTTTTAGCAGCATCATATGACCCCTTTAATGTAAAGTTAATAGTGAAAATAAGAATAACAATAAACTCTTGTGTAATTCTGGCTCTCCTGGTCTTCAGCTCACCCTGCCTCCCTGGCCAATGTACAGAAAAAATCCTTTGAAGTGGCAGCCGGCTGTGCCTGAGGCATCTGGAGAAAATCGTGACAAACCTCAAGAGAATCAGAAGAAGAAGAAGCACAAGTGATTCACGGCAATATTGTAGTTTCGATTTGGCACAGTAAAGCCATTTAGATAAACAGCAGAAACAAACTTATGAAATCCTATTAAGTTTTTGTCCGTTTTTGAGCATTCATTATGTAATAAAGAACTGTGTTTGGTACATGTGGCACTTTTTTTTTTTGAGTTTGACTTTGGTTTGTTAGAGCACAAGAAGGCACAGGGTTCCTAAAAATGTCATTTATTATAAATCATTCCTTATTGATTTACATTATTCGTAATATAAATATACATTCCAGAAAATAGAAAAAAGTTAAATATTTTTAACATCTCTTTTGTTATTCAAGATGGGTATCTACATAGCATAGGTTCACATTTCCAATAGAAAGATGATATACTAAAATAATGCTTTTCTGTATTTTAAAGGTGCATGATAACAGCATTTTTTGCATATCTGGTGTTTAACTCACTTCTATCTCTACACATTTACAAAAGCATTAAAAAGTAACAGTGATTGTTGATAGGAGGCTTCAATGAAGTGTTTTATCTTTTAAGAGCACGAAGTCTGCTGCCTGTCAGCAGTAATGGCATATCAGTGTTTGACAAGAGATCCCTCATGTGCAGGTGGCTCAGTCTTTGAATGCGACGTCCTCAAAGAATTTCAGCTGTTGGACTTTCATTGCGTACTGCTTGTATTTTTCCTCCCCCATTTGCTCTTGCAGTAGGGGCTGGATAGAGAAGCAGAATAAAAATCTCAGCCTAACTGCTATTTATGTAGTATTCAAATTTTTTATTTTTTTTGTACATTAAAAAAACAATGTTTTCAATATAAATACATCTCATTTAAATGTAACTATAGTACTCTGTAATGAATGGGAATATTTGTATTTATGTGCACAGGAGAACTTCTCACGACAAAAATGCTGATTAATTCACGACATCTGCATATGCACATGAATTTATTCTCCTGTTAATGAACTTGCAGTATTCAAAATGAGTGACCCATCCATCCATCCATCCTCCAAACTTCTTGTACATATGCAAATTGTTTTTATGCAGAGAAATTTCACAACTTAAGCTATATAACATCAACATAAATATGATTAAACATATTTAAGATGAAATATCTATGTAAAAATGTAATCTAAACACATTTATAAGGCCACCGAGAGTATGATTTTGAATCATTGACTTATTGATTAATCATGATTTTTTTATGTGAAAATGTGCATCATGGTTAGTGAACAAGACTCATTGTCGGTACTGAAAAATTCTGATCAATGGGCCATTAGAATAGACTCTTGTTTATTTCTTTCTAATGTATTTCTAATGTACAATGAGACTTTAGCCAACTTGCCTCTCTCTTGTCTTCATCCTCTTCCTGCATGATGTCCAGGACTCTGTCCAATAGCTTCACCCCGAGTCCTTTAACCACATCTGTACGCAAGTGCTCCATCACTCTCCTGACCTTTGCTGGACCCGTGCTGTCGTCTAAAAACACAAAATGAAACACATGATGATGGATTCTGTCACCAGACTAAAAATGCAGAATTACTTAAAATAATTACAAAATAAAACCCAGAAACATTTATCAGGTAAGTTATTACCTGGGAAGCCACTGATCTGGAAATCTCCCTGTCCCTCTCTGGATTTCCCATGAAGCATCAGGGTGTCCCTGTACTTCCTGTTTAGTTTGAACTCAGGCAGTGGAGTGGAGTGGCATCTTGTCCCATCAGGCTCAAATGATACATCTCTGGCATCCATGTGTAATGTCTGTGTCATCATTTGGACCAAGTCTTGCATCTCACTGGTCTCACGCTTTCTGTGAGAAAAAAAAAAGTATTTCAGTGTTTTTTAGCTTTCTGTCACTTTTACTGACAGGGAAAGTAGAGAGATGGCAGGAAATGATGCGAAGAACAAATTCAGATTTCTAGAAAAAGGAATATTGGCAATACACTTAATACGACACATACATGACACCAATTATGGCCCAACTGAGTCATTAAACAGAATTTTTACATACATAAATGCGGCTCATTAGAGTACAAATTAGTGGGAGGTCTTACCGTTCTGTGTAGTCACCCTCTGAACGTTCAGTGGAGCTGGTTGAGGAACTACACTCATCTTCATCAGACTGTCTCTCCTGATACACAAAGAGAACCAAAACAGTCCAGGTAAGAGCCCTTTTGACCGAATAGCCAAGAACTGACATTCTAAGGTTATCATGTATAGAAGGTCCTGTTTATCTGTCAAAATATCCCGTTTTATGTACCGAAGAAGAAAAAAAGTCATGAGTAAATGACGTAATTTTCTTATAAAAATGGTCATACTCTTAAGTGTATAGTGTTTGACAGTCCGTCCTGAGTCAGCGAGAAGGATCAGACGTACCTTTTTCGTTTCCACAGATATGCTTTCAGGTCTTGGGCAGTCTAGCTGGTCTGTCTGCTTACCCTCTAATGAGGGGACAGCGGACACAGCTTCAAAGAAAAGAAACGAAGGAATCACATTCAGTGAAACTGTACAAAATCTCCTTTAATCTGAATTCATGTATGCAGCACCTGTGGACTTTGATCATAGTGGGCGGCTCTACAGTCTCTTATGCATTCTAATGGACACATGCAGAAACGTCTCGCTTTGATCCACCAAAACTGTTCTTAAGGGTGTTATCGCTCTTGAGGCCACTTCAACAGAATTAAAGTCAGACCCCCTTCGATTCAACTAAAAGTGAACAGTTTGAAATCTAGCATACATACTGACTCTATTGGTTTCAAAAGAATAGTCCCATATTAATCACAATGTGGTCATATTCATCTTTAGTATTTCCAAAAAAGTATTTAAGAAAAAAAAATGCGCATGTCTAAATGTATTCAGAATATGTTGATTACCAGGGCTGTCTCTATTAGGGTGGGGGGGGGAGGGTTACATTTTAAAGCATTCAATTACAAGAAGGCGCAAAAGAACTGCACCGAGTACTCGCGCACTGTGTTCGGTGTGCACACCGAATTGAGTTCTCTTTCGTGTCTTCTTACACTTGAACGTACAATTACATCTCGCAAATTTAAACATTCAAGCTCAAAAAGACAAAAAAAGGACTTTATTCAGCACCCGCACTGTGTTCTGCGCCCACACAGAGAGCCGCGTCTCACAGCCCGTGCACACCGAAACGAGTTTTGCGTCTTCTTGCGCTTGAACAAACAAATACATACAAATTATGTCGAAGTACCCATCTTGGAGAGTATCCTCAAAAAACTCTCGGTTATGTCTTAAGTGAACATAAACAATTGAGAAGGAGATCGGATGTGTATCATTATATTGGATCCATGCATTGTGTCTTAAAGTGACCGCGCCTAGTTTACTAGCTGCTGTCAGTGTCCTTAATGTTAATCCAAGGGGGGAAAAAAAACAAGAGAGAGAGAGAAAATCACTAACTTCTCTTGACTGAATAACTTTTGTAGTTTTAACAAACAAATTTTTTTTTTTTTTTAAATAATATTAGTTAATGATAATGCATGTACACATGATCATTCTTCCTTATTCTAAAAGTGTATTTACATCTGGTTCTGGTCCATTTTTGCTGTGCTCGATCTAGGACATAGTACACTGTTGCATTTTAAACATTTTAACCACAAACCTTGTTGTCTGGAGTTCTCCTGTAATTGCTTCAGTCTTCTCCTTTCCCTGGCTGACAGTGGACGATTCTGTAAGTAAATTGAGTTCCGTTAACAACAGCAGCAAAGAAAAGAAAGAAAAAAAACTCTGTTGAAGCCTTAATGACACAAAGCTTCAAACACACTGTTTAAAAGAAACATGATGCCATAGGAAATATCAGATTACTGCATGCAGCAGTTTAATACAGTCTGTACACAGTAAGTAATGTTTCACCTGCTGCTCTGGAGCGTTCTTGGTAGAGGATGAGAGATTGGAAGGTCTGTTTTTCTCTGAGTGGCCTTTCTGTTCGCTGTTTACTGATAGGACATCTTCCGGAAGAGGCGGCAGAGGTCTGGGCACTGCTTTGACCTAAACATAAAAATGTTTTAGTGAGTAACATTGGCGAAAGACAACAGTAATGATATCAAGAGTAACTGAATTAATTCTGGTTCATGTTAATTATTTGATAAAAACATATTATTTCATATTTTAGCTGTCATTGAGTTCTAAAATACAAGAGGAAAAAAAACTGCAATGTCCTCACTACTCACTTGATGGCTGTTCTGGTCATCGAGGGACTTGACTTTCTTCCTCTGCCTGCGCTGACGTGACATGAATGGATCAGAAGAGGAAGAGGGCAGAATAACTGGTCTGCTTTGATCTGAGAGAGCTGAAGAGGTCTCTGAACTGGATGGCTCCTAAAATGTCATTATAAATCATGTTTAAATTGGATTACATTTGATTTAAAGTATTATATATGTATTTATAATAAAAAACGAATATAGTTTAGTTAATATACAGCAACAACAATAATAAACTAATGATTTGAATATGTAATTTGCATTTGAATAGCCAGTTTAAAAAACACCTGTGTTTTATTATCAGGTGTTAAAGGATTTAATAATAATAATTATAATAATATAAACAAATAAGTAAATATTTTATAATATTTTTAATAATAAAAAAAATAAACTAGTTATTTAAACAAAAAAAAACACAAATAAGCAAGCAAGCAAATAAATAAATAAATACATACACATAAATAAATGTACACCAGTATTTTACCATTAAAATTACAGGAACAGGCTTGAGTAGTTTCTCTGTGGAGTCTAAACTTCCCTGGAATATGAAGGACAATAAATACATTGTCTTTAGAGTAAATATAAGCACAATCATTCAATAAATCGAGACAATATTTTGCTCAAATCTGAAAACTCTCATCATTTACCCACCCTTCTGTTGTTCCAGACCTGCATGACCTTCTTTCCTATGCGGAACTCAAATGGAGATATTTTGATGAATAATGGTAACCAAACTGTTTTGATGACATCTGACTTCCATTGTATGAGCAAAAAACTCAAAATATCTTATTTTATGTTCCAAAGTAAGTCATACAGGTTTGAAACACCATAAGGGTGAGTATAAGATGACATTTTCATTTTTTGGAACACTACCCCTTTAAATCTTTCTTTTAGCACAGATCATAATATATATTGATGTCCATCAGCGTAAGAGGGACTTTAATAGAGTTAAGAATTAAGATTAGGCAAACCTATCAGAAGCTTTGATTGGTTCCATCACAGTAACGTACCTCACTCTCCTCAGTTGAACTTCCAGTAGGAACATCCTTTAGGACACAAGCGCTGCTATGATCATCATCACTAGCTGATAAAGTTCTTTGGCTCTCCAACTTGTGATGTTGTTCAATAGGCTCATGCGGGATGTCCTCCATCCCTGCCTCCTGCAGAAGTTTCATAGTATCGTCTTTAAGGTCCATACTTACATCAAGAGCCTTATTCTTGCTTAGCATCTTGGCTCGATCTGCAGGTTTGGGTGTAGTTGAGTTTGGAGATATCAGTCCATTCGCTGACATATTATCCTCCGCTCTGCCGACACCTAATACTGGTTTCAGAGGGTGTGTCTGAGGAGGACCAAGATCTTCTTTCTCCTCTTTCTCTCTCCTCTTGCTCACAGATGGCGGCTTGTGGTTCTGATGGCTGCTGGGTTTTGGCTGAGGTGGTTTCTGTTCCTGGGTTTGGATTTCAATGTCTATATTGCTAATGGTTGCTGTAGATCGACCTGTTGAGTTAAGAATGTCCCGACTTGGAGATTTAGGGGGCAAGTGTGGGTTGGGAACCACTTTTTCCACTGCACCATTACAGGGTTCTTGTCGGTTCAAGTGGTTTTCTTCAGCCTATGAAATGTGGGAAAACAAAAAACAGATGAAATGAGATCATATCCACAGCACATATAGAGACATAGAAGACTTCTAGAATCTTAGCAGACATATTACCTTTCTTCCTGGGGGCTTTGACTCAGAGTTAAGACATTGTGGCCGAACTTCATGGTTTGGTTTGTTTAAGGCATCTGATTCGGCACTGTTCGGTTTGCTGTTTGCTGTATTTTTCCGTGATTTGGCGGTTTTCCTGTTAGATCAGTAACAGGACAGTTCATTGTAAACTATTTCAATATTTTTTATTTCAATTTTAAAAACAGGGAAGAGTGCACATACTCTTTTGTGGCCTCTAGGAACATGGAGATCTGCTGTTTGATGTACGGCTGTCGGAGGATGTGTTTGACGTCTGGCCTGTCCTCTGGTTTCTTACACAGCATCCGCTTGATCAGTTCTCCCAGTTGGGGGTCGTACTTACTCGGCATCTGGGGCAACTGAACATTAAACATTAATTAATAATGTGCTGTTATGAATGGACAGCTCTTTAGATTTGATGTATGCAAATATTTACAGTTCAGTGAAACAGATGACAAATATATTCATGTACCTTCCCTTCTACGATCCGATACACAAGAGAGTTCATGTCTTTTGCGTTGAAAGCATGTTTTAGAGTTGCCATTTCATACACGCAGCATCCCAGAGCCCACACGTCCGACTGCAAACACATACAAACAAAAATAATGATTTAATATCTAATACACAAAATATCTGGGTAAAAAAATATCTAGGCCACCCCAAAATTAAAAGAAACGGGAAAAAAAAGGTCTGGTTTAGGACCATTTTGATTTTGGTCTTAAAAATTAAGGAATTCTCAGACATTTTCAGTTTGAGAGTTTTTTCTAATTCCAGTTATTCTCATTAATAAATTACTATAAAATAGCATATTGTACAGTATTAAGGCAGCATAAAAATACTAGCATTATGTAAACTTTTACAGTTAAAATAATGTTTTAAATAAAAAAAAAAAATTTTTACACCACTGTTCAAAGGTTTGGGGTCGGTACGATTTTTTAATGATTTTAGCAAATTTCTCTTATGCTCACTACAGCTGCATTTATTTGAGCAAAAATACAGTACCAACTGTAATGTCGTGTAATACTATTATTATTGTTCTATATTTTAAAATATCATTTATTACTGTAATGCAAAGCTGAATTTTCAGCACCATTACTCCAGTGCCACATGATCCTTCAGAAATCATTCTAATATGCTGATTTGCTGTTCCAGAAAAATTTCTTATTATTTGAAAACAGTTGTGCTGCTTAATATTTTGTGTGGGAATGGTTATACATTTTTTAGGATTCTTTGATGAAAAGGAAGTTCAAAAGAACTTGTTACGAAACATTTCTAATTTAAATAAATTTGCATTGTGATATTTAGAATTAGTACAGAGGATGTGTTTAATTTTCAAATAAAAACAACAACAACAACATAATATAAATTCCAAAATAGAATTGCCTGTTTTTTTTTCTTTCTTTTAATTGTGGGGTGAAAAATATAGCCTCAATATGTGACATAGCAAAAGCAGTAAAAGTGATTTAGTCAAGATTGATATAGACACTAGTACTCACATAGACTGAATCTAGTGCTGTACTAAAGGTCATTGTGAGCTGTGTCCATGCAGTACCTTGTAGTTGTAAGGTTTGTTGGAGAACAGTTCTGGACTCATGTAGTAAGGTGTGCCGATCAGTGTGCTGGCCATGTCGTTCTGATTCTCCAAGACCCGTGCGATGCCCAGATCACCCACTTTGATTATGTTGGTCTTGGTCAAGAAGATATTCTGCGTTTTCAGATCTCGATGCAGGATGTGCTTCTCGTGTAAATACTACAGATCAACAAAAATGTAACGCCTTTATCATTGAGCTAAAAACTCAGAAAGAACAGATGGATGGACAAATGGCTGTCGACTTACCTGAAGGGCCATGGCAATTTGAACAAACCACTCCACAACCTGTCTCTCAGGCAGCAGTTCTCCATTCTGCTGTTTGAGTCTGTGGTAAAGATCTCCTCCCTCACAGAAACCCATCACGATGTAAAGCTGACAGTCCTCGCCTTCCCATGATTCCCGGTAGGTGACGATGTTGGGATGCTTGAGCTGTGAGAGGAGCTGCGCTTCCTGCTCCGCGGCTCGCCGCTCACGTCTGGAGGATGTTCTCAGGTTCAGCTTCTTGATCACATACTGCTGATACGAAGTATTGTGTTATAACTTTGCACATTAATAAAAGACATGAATTCCAGCAGAAAATGTCCACATTTTAAGAAAATGCTCTAGTTTGTTGTACAATGAAGGAAAGGATCGTATCTGCAATCATATGTACCAAATCTCAAGTCCATTATTTTAATTTTTTTTCAATATCAAGTTTGACTGAAATCAAATAGGATGAAACTGCGCTCTACTTTTTTTTTATTTTTTTTAAGTAGAAACAGAAACATCCACACTCCTATTATTTTTTTTTTTATTATGCAACACAGCACATACGAAACGGATGTTTCAATGATTTCATTTTTTTTCAATATCAAGTTTGACTGAAATCAAATAGGATGAAACTGCGCTCTACTTTTTTTTTTTTTAAGTAGAAACAGAAACATCCACACTCCTATTTTTTTTAATGCAACACAGCACATACGAAACAGATGTTTCAATATCAAGTATAAAATTATGTATAAAAGAAAGTGTTTTAGTGCTGGTAACCTTTTCTTTTAAGATTTTCTATAATAATCACTTACACAGTACAACTTAATGGTCCTTCTTTGTGACAAATGGCAAAAAGTAAAATAAATAAATATTTAATGTAATATCTCAATTGTTAAGGTCATAAAAACCGCATGTAAGATAATTACATTTTAATTTAAACTTTAAAGAAAAAAGTTTTTCAAAATAGTTTCAAATAATTTTAGAGCAACTCACTAACCAGGATGTCAACTACCTTTATAGTATTTGACCAAACAAGTTAATATCAATAACATTAAAAACATACTTTATATGTCTAACAGATTGATTTGATTCATATTTTTTCATACATATTTGTATTTGAAGGTACATGATCATTCTGATGTGAAGCGTGCTATTATAGACTAATAATTGGCCTCTTAAATTGTTACTATAAATGTGTTATGTATAGGCCTGTCACGATAACAACTTTTTGTTGTGCGATATATTGCCCCAGAAATAATTGCGATAAGCGATATTATTGTCATTTTAAAGACCATTTTATGCCACTGAATATATAATCATAATGTAACAGCATAATAACGCAAGAAAGCATACACACTTCCAAATGACAACAAACTTTCGAGAAGCTGCAAAGACACAGGCGCAAGTGTAATGTACTAAACATGGTGACATTTTTTTTTAAGTAAATTGCGTCACCAAAAATTATTGAGGTCATGTACATATATTGCGCGATAGGTCGATATATTGATTATTGCGACAGGCCTAGTTATGTACAAGCAATATTAAACATCTTAAAGTAATTAAAAATCCCAAGGTTTTTCCTAAAATATGCATAATGAAGAAAACAACAACAACAACAACAACAACAACAACACACACACACACACACACACACGTTTACTTAGCTATCTAAATGGGGACATTACATAGACTTCTATTGTTTTTATATACAGATAGTTATACACTTTTTTTTACCTAAACCCACCCCTACCCCTCACAGAAAACTTTCTGCATTTTTATTTATACAAAAAAAGTTTGTTTACTTTATTTTTTATACCAGTTTTACAAATGAGGACGTTTCCTTAAATTGAGTTGTTGTTTTTTTTGGCGATTTTTGTCAGGTTTTGCTCACTTTTGAGTACAAATTTGTCCCCAAAATATGGTTAAGTAGGTACACACACACACATTTTGATAGAAGAAGCTAACTGCCACCAGTAAAAACAACCACAAAGTCTGTTATTAACTAACGCTTAAAATAAGACATTAGTTCAGCTTGGCAATTAGTTAAATATATAAACCAGTGTGTTACTGATTAGCAGCGGTATGCGCAGGTCTGCACAAACTCAGAGGCATGCATCACGCTAACTGTTACCTGTTTACGGTCTGATTTGTGTCTGACCAGATTCACCTCCCCATAGCTCCCCTTCCCCACAACTCTCACGAATAAGTAACTGTCCATGATCCTCCGTCCAGAGATGCTCTATCACATAGCGAGTGACTTTAAGCCCTTCCGCAGATGTTGAATGGCAAGCAAGCGCGCTATTCTCAATGTACCGACGGTGATTTGTCTGTTTCAAACTTGTTTTGGGTGATCCAGGGCACAGGAACCAGCCGTGCACAGCTTTAGCGTCTCCAGGCAACTGAGCGCATTAACACTACACGCTCCGGGTTCATGAATGTGCAGTTTGAGAACAGCGCCCTCTATAGGCTCAGCGACACATGACAAATAATAATAACGATTCATGATTTAGAGTTCAGAGATATGTTTGTTGACAGTGTTGTTTTATGTCCTAATCGTTAACATCTACATACATTTTTTATATTATATTTAAATTACAAACAGTATAACGGTTGTACGTTAATGTTAACCACGTGTTAACCAGTAGGCCTGTAAGATAAGTCAAAAATTATTATCACCAGTAGGTGGCGGAATGTTTTTATTCACGTATTAACCGTTGTTTGGGGCACAGGTACAGACTAGTAAAACCATCTGCCATAGCTGAACAAACAACCAAGTTTAAAATGTTATGAATTTTAAAATCTAAAAATACTGCCTGATTAAATATAAAACTGATTAAAGTCACACATTGTAGCTAATATGCTATCTTGGGTCCACTTTAGACATTCTAGTAACTAACTTTGCAACTAAGCTAAATCTCATTCATTTGCAACCACATGTCAACTACTCTAATTAGAGTATTAGTAGACTGTTAGGATAGGGTTATGATTTGTATAAAAAGTTGACATGTACATGTAAAGTTACTTATAGTCAGTAAATCTGTTGGAGGAACATCAAAATAAAGTGTTAGCCTACTAGGGATTCACTATTCAAGCCTTTGCACAGTATATATATATATATATATATAGCCTACATCAGCCAGTGTTCCACACAGAGATCTGAGAAGAACTGTGGCAATGTCTCCAAAATGCTTGAAGAAACCTGCCTACAAAACTACAGTACTGTGAAAAGTTTGAGGCACACTAAAAATGCTGTAAAGTGAGGATGCTTTCAAACATAAAGTCATAGATTATATTTATCAGTGAACTTCTATTAACTAAATCATAGAACACATTTTCAAACCCTGGCTACGGCCATGATAGTAAGCTTTGAATTGCAGCAGAATGAGCATCCTCTGATGATTGGTCTCATATGTGCTAAGTAGACCAAACAGTTATCTCTTATTTCATGCAAAATTAATAAAGTCATTGACACAGACTGCTATGACTTTGAGCCATCCAGTAAAACGCTCAAATCTGCAAAGCAAGCCACATCACAGAACAAGGAAAGTTTGTAATGAACTGCATGCATAAGAGTTGAGACAGAAAACATAATACTAAAGTAAGTTTTTCAGCAAAATCAGTGATCCTCTGAGAAAACTAGTCCCATCCGAATGCGAATGTCTGTGATTGCCAGTGATATTTTTTTTCACAACGCGTTTCCTTGTGTGTTTTGGCCAACGTGAATTACCGTAGATGCTCATGTTTGATATATTTGCCTCCTGGCAAAGTAAAAAAAAACAATAATAAAATCAAGAGCCAGATCACGTAAACTGTTAAGACTGACTATTATAATATCAGCGTCAGGTAAGATTACTCGCGTTCATTTCTGCACTCAATTACATAATGTTTTAATTACATATGTACCTTTATGAAAATTAAACATGGGTTTACTACAAATAAATAAAAAAATAAAATGGTTAAACTAAAGTAACCACACATTAACATGGTTTTGCTATACTAGCGATCTTTAACACCTAAATGTTTCATAAAAATAGACATGATGTTTAATTTTTTTTTTTAAATCAGAACTCACAGGATTGCTGTCATGTTTATTTGTTCTTTAGTTTATAGAACAAAAGTTTATATGTTCTTACGTCGATTTCCTGAACTTGTTCTGCACGTCGTACAGACGTTCAAAAAACTCCTAGTCAGATTCACATTTTGAACTGCATATCTACGTCCAAGGGACGTCGTAGTCAGACGTCCAGATACCGTACCGGATTTGCACGTCGATTAGACGTACAGATACGGTCCTGGACCGACCGACGCAATATAGACATGATCTGCACGTCGGGCGGACGTCTCATGTTTGTTGGGGTGTCACTGAAGACTGGAGTAATGATGCTGAAAATTCAGTTCTGCATCACAGGAATAAATTACACATTAACATATATTCAAATACATTATTGGAATATTTCACAATATTACTGTTTTTATTGTATTTGCTTTTATATCAGCGGAAAGAGGGATTTTCTTAAACAAATTTCCTCATCAGCACCTGAGCTCTGAGGAATAAAGATATCCGATAATGACATAAAATCAAATTCTAGGAACACGGATTCGAACAGACTTAAACCCCGCCCCCATTACCTGCGAGTCAGAGATCTCTTTAATCTGATTGGCGCAGAGCTGCAGAGGCGCTGTGACGTGGGGCCGCTCTGAGGCTGGGTCAGCAAGAGAAACCACCCGTCACAGATCTCAGCGAGACTAGAGCGAGCGCAGCCCGTTCACATTACAGCACGAGACGCGCCTCTGCACCTCTCCGATTCACAGGTACCGACATCCACTGCATTTTAACGTTGTGTTTAACACGAAATGTTGAGGACATGATCGGTAACTGCTGCTGCTTTCCGCAAGATGTCAGACATTTAAAAGCTTTTGGTAGCCTTTAATGTTGGTTTTACATATTGATGTCATGTAATGTAAAGTATGTATGTGTGTATACATGCACGGTGCTGCAGAATACTTGCATTAATAATAACTGCACTTCGCAAATGCAGGCTAGTCCCACAGATTAAGAGTTTACAGTCTGTTTTAGTTTGCATTAGCTGGTTGTCAGTGCTGCAGAATACTTGCATTAATAATAACTATGCACTTCGCAAATGCAGGCTAGTCCCACAGATTAAGAGTTTACAGTCTGTTTTAGTTTGCATTAGCTGGTTGTCTCTATCCCGCATGTCTTTATGATTGGTTAGTTATCTCACTTAGTCAGAGGGTGGATGTGGTCAACCACTTCTTTAGTTTTTGAATGCACTGAAACTTTGACAGCTGATGGTTTGATAGTATATAAAGAATGGAGATTAGGCTAAAAAATTTTTTTATGTCGTCATATGAGGCATCATATTCTCTTCTTTTCAGATAAAATATTTTACTGTTGTATTACAAACTCTGCAAGTGTAAAACCGAAAACATCTCCGCAGCATTTAATGAAACTAAATTGAAAAAAAAAAATACTCTTTTGAACTTCTGCATCGTTCTGACATCAGACAAGTGAACGTTTCTGCAAATGATAAACTGTGTTGATCAGTCAGTATTTGTCAGTGGCATTAAAACGGATTAGATGTCAATCCATGTTGACATCTCCACTGTGATGGTGTTTATAACTGTTATTATGACTTGTCAGAATGTGTAATTCAGGCTGTTTCCTCAAAAGTGGCACAGTTAAAAACTATCAAACCTGACAGCAAAACCACAGCACATGAGTAAAATTGCTTAGCAAAGTTATTTATTTCATTTGACACGAGAACATTTACAAAAAAAAGCCTCAAAGCAGCAAGAAAATGGTTTAATTCTAAAGGTCAGAGAGATGGTAAAAAAATAGGGATGCATTGATATTTTGGCTGATACGATAATGATCATTCTCTATAAATGGAATATGATAACCAACATACCGGCAGATAAATCTAAATCTTGATATAAATTTGTGTAAGCCTTATTAAAAACAAAACAAAAGGCGTATTACATCCAAGCACTTCTAACTATATCAAACATATAATGTACAACTGCTTTTATTTAAAACCTTAACTGTAGAAAATAAAGAAACAACCCCCCCCCCAAAAAAAAAGACCAATTATAGCCTACTTTGAACCAGTTAAAATGCCTGACCTTTAAAACTCTTTGAATATATCATATATAATTTTCATATCTGACAAATAACACTAACATTAAAAATGAACATCTATTGGCTGATCCCGATATGACCTCTAATATATTGTGCATCCCAATAAAAATGGTCAATAAATTATGACTTTTGAGGAAAACAATAAATACATGTATTTCACAACCCCTTTTAAAACATATGAAACCACACTGCACTGTATCTAACCATTAAAGGACAAAACCTTGCTTCTAATAGACTGAAAATGCTTAATGTTTTAGTTTTAATCACTGTTATCTTATCTCAACATAGCATCTGTCTCTTTTCACCAGTCAATCAAGTGGTTCCACATGTGTGCCCTTTCTCTTTCAGCCTATTAGCATTTCGTTTCTGCATTTTTGTGCTGTTTCCTCCTCTTTGCCACAGCCAGCGTTGGCATTATTTAAAGCACTTTGGCTGTTTGATTTCCTCATTTGAACATTCTTAGGGATCAGACAGCCTGCCGGTTTTAGCAATTGATAATCTCAGATGTAGTTAGTACCAGTCTATTGGTTGATCAGTTGGTGTACTAGAATAGATCAAGCTTTTATCAGTTATTGTGGGTTGCTCTGACAGTCAGACTGTGATGTGCAGATAGACACAATAATGTTAGGGCTGGTTACAAGCAGCATGTCTTCCTCTTTGCAAAACCTTCGTTTGTGCAATCATTTGTGCAGTTCTGTATAGGCTGTAGAAGGAAATAAAGTCACAGTTATCGCTGCATTATAAGTGTTCTAAAACAGTAACAAAGCGGCGGCTGAACTTCCCTGTGCTTTCCTGCGGCTGAACTTCCCTTTAGAGTCATGTCGAGTGTGCCGTGCTTCGACAGAAGCTACAGGAACGTAAAAAAAATTAACAAAATACGGCATTTTGTTCTAGAGCAAGTCACGATGGTGCTGCAATTAAGAGCTGAACTTTGAACCTGTCTGCAAATAGCATGTGGATCACACACTTGATGGGTTGATTGTCGCAAGCAGCCATATGGCATTTGTGTATCTGTAAGCATCTCTTAAAGGGACAGTGCACACAAAATGAAAATTCTGTCATCATTTTCTCAACCTTATGTCATTCTAAACTTGAATGACTTTCTTTCTTCTGTGGAAAACAAAAGAAGATCTTTTGATCTCAGTGTTTTTTGCCCACACACTGAAAGTCATGACATCCAACTTGTTTTGGACCCCAATGACTTTCATTGTATGGGCAAAGAACGCTAAAATATTCTTTGTGTTCCTTACAAGATCATACAGGTTTTTGTGTTTATTGGCTAGCATACACTCTACTAATAATGTTTAGTGAAGTTTTGAAGCTGCATCAACTAAAAAGCTCATATTTTAAAAGACCGAGCTTGGGATTTAAGAATTGTGTATAATCGGATAATCAAAATGAAGATAGATTAAAATTGATTAATGGGTCTTGTCAACTAAATCAGTCAAGCTCCACAAATGATGAAAAAATGCAAATAAAGCACCATATTTTGCATTATGTTCCAAGTCTTTTGAAGCCCCTTGAAACACTGTGTGTGAAGAACAGACAAACATGTGAGTTGTTATTCACAGATGCTCTTCCCCAATTCGGGGGTATGCTGATTAGTTTGATTTCTGACATAATTGTAATGATAACCGAACGGTGTTGATTTAGCAACCTTATAAACAGAAAAAGCAAGTCATTCCTATAGCTTGTTTTTGCACATCCTGTGGTGGAGGCCTTTGTAGGGTGAGAGAAAACTCGCAAAGGTTACCACTATTTGTATATAAGCTCTATACTTCCTGAATTTGAATTATGTTGTGGTTAGTTAGCTCACCTTAAAAGGGGAAGTGCAGTTTGTGGTCATAAACGCCCATGACAGACTCTATTAGCACGAATCATGAATCGTTCTGAGTGTGGTGTGACACTGTTCCGACCTGCTGAAGGTTTAGGTGTCACTCTGTATCTCTTCTGTCCTCTTCTGAGCAGCCATGGGAAACCAGTGAGTATCTCCATCGTCTGTCTGATGAATTCAACATTTTGAATGCTGCATGATGATCTATAGATGGTAGCGTTGTGTCTGTTTTCAATCCTTCAAGCTTGCCTTTTGATTCTCCTTTCTATGTGGGTTAGTTTATAGCTCTTCTACAATCGATTTCTTGACCTCTCCATGGTTCGACACTAACAAGCGATGAACTGAAACCTTTTCTACCACTGGACCTGCATGCACAGTGATCCAAATGCCTTTGTTATGATAAATGGTGCCTATGTATACGTTTTCTTAAAACTTCTTGCCTGAGATTTGGGATGCCTTTAAATCTTTGGTGTATGTTCATATCTTGCTTGCCTGGGGAGCCTTGGATGAAGTTTAGACTAACTCAGGGATGTGTCTGGATGCTCTGGTGATTCTTAATGAGAAAATGGGTTTGTCAATAGAGAGAATTTAATGTCTCCCATCTTCTTTGCATGTGTCCATGTTAGATGTTGGCCCAGGCATCACGTTTAATTCCTGCACTCTTTCTTTGCTGTCTTTAGCTGTTTTGAGCTTGTCAACTGTCTGGAATGCAGAAGTTTTAAGGAAGTATACCAGTTTTAAGAGAGATTTCCAGCATTAAAATAAATATTTTCTGTGAAATTCTGTGGACGACTTTGTGACATGTTTTCGATTACCTCAGACGTACACATATCTCAGTTGTAAAAATCAAAAGTGCAACAATCGCAGTGATATGTAGCCCATTTACATGTTGGTAGCTAATCAAATGTGTTCGACTTCAATTAGACTTACAAAGTAGTCCACAATAAAAGAATACATATGTATAATGTTAAAGCAAAAGTGTGATTGGTGCAATTATGAACCGGTTCAGATTTCAATTATTACGGTAAAGCAGCATAGCACTTTGAGAAATCAATATATGTTGAGTCAATTTAGTTATGCTGTCACATCAAGTATGCCCTAATTATACACCACATCCTGTGGTCTAGTGAGAAGTCTGATGTTACCCATAAAAAAATAAATAAAATTGAGTCTGTGCTGCTTTACAGCCGAGTAGTGCATCCATATTATCCCAGTGAACCAAAGTCTATAGTCTTTGATTGAACTAAAGCATAGCCTACAATGTAAGTCTATGGAATAACATGCAATATCCCATAAATGTTCATTGTAAGGAAATTTCTCTTTATTTCTTTCATTCTTTCACTTTCTTTTTTTCTTTCTTTTTTTTTCATTTTTTGCTTGTTTTTAGGTCAGAATTTTCCAGAAGAAAATAAAAATTCATGCAAGATAAAGACTGAAAAAAATAATTTAAACTAGGGCTGCACAATTAATTGAATTTCTAATCACGATTACAATTATGGATGCCACAATTACGTAATCGTTCAAAGCGGCAATTAATCGTTCAAACCAGGTTCAGCTATGACTTCACCGTAATAAAAATTTTCAATGCTAGCAAACTTTAAAGGTGGGATGATTTTTGGTAGCCAATGTTGATATTTCAAATCACCAAAACAATCACGCCCCTACCCCAAAAGGGACTCGCCCCTATTTTGATAGCTCTGTTGCGGCTTTTACAATGAAACACACTGTGCCTTCACGACATGGCGGCGGCGGCAACAACAATACTACAACGAGAATAAAAGTTATGCCTTCTCTTTCTACTTGTTATCTTAAGGGTTTTTCCATTTTTTTCTGTTTTAATATAACATTATAATGCCATTCATATTTAAGAAACCAATCCGATTTATATTTCACATTTGAGGCTTAATACTATAGAAAAGCACTAAAGGTTTTTCAGTTAAAGTGTTTTCAGCTTGTTTATTTTCATATAAAAATACGGCATGCAGTTGCATCAAACAATGGTATAAACATCATTCAATGTAAATTGTGATAATCGTAATTAATAATCGCAATTACAATTTCAAGGGAATAATCGACAATTATGATTGTTGTCATAATCGTGCAGCCCTAATTTAAACCATTTTCAAGAAAGTTTTATTTTTTATTTTTTACTTTGTTGCTCACCACATTTTGCATCACATGATTTAGCAGACAAAAAAGAAAAAACACTGTTTAAAGAAATGATAATCAAAGATTAGGTTATGCCAAACATGTTCTTTTCAAAAAATGTCATTCTTTTAATGCAGCTTTTTTTCTTCATTATCATACCAAGGATAGGATCACTCTGACATATTTGACCTTATGCCCCATCAAAATTTGTTTTCAGAAATTAAAAACATGCATCATAGAAGAGGTGTAATCGTTGTATGTATGAATTGTATTTTTAATGTATTTTTGAATAAAGTAATAGGTCGAGATACAAATGAGCTTTATGACCTTTGTATAAAGGGCTGATCTATTTTCTGATAAATGACAGCTTGCCACAGTTGCTGTCAATAGAGTTTAACTAACTGAACCTGGAACCGTCTTTAAAGGGGTCATATGATGCTGCTAAAAAGAACATTATTTTGTGTATTTGGTGTAATGAAATGTGTTTATGTGGTTTAAAGTTAAAAAAACACATTATTTTCCACATACTGTACATTATTGTTTCTCCTCTATGCCCCGCCTTTCTGAAACGCGTCGATTTTTACAAAACTAATCGGTCTGAAAAGCGAGGTGTGCTCTGATTAGCCAGCTATCCAGTGCGTTGTGTGGTTGACTCTTAACTTTTATAAAGAATATCGCTTTGGATTTGAGACTTTAGTCTTTGCAACTTTACAGATCTTCTTTATGCACCAAGAGCTTGTAAGACTCCAAAGAGAAAGGAAAATTTTAAATCGCATCATATGACCCCTTTCAATGCTCAGATGTCTGAACAGTGTAACATGGCCGTGACATTACCCAATAATGCTACCTCATTTTGCACAACTTCTGTTTTAGGAAAGAGGAAATGTACTGTCTCAGATTAAGAAACAATTAACAGAGGTATACCGGAGAGACAGCCCTCCTTAAATACACATATTTAAACAGTTTAGAGTGTTTACCCAAACTGTGCGCCTAAACCAACCAAGATCCCACTGCAGCTGCTCTGTTAGCTTACCATTTGGATCTAGTTGCACAGTGGATCACATGGTTCCCATGGAAACATTGTCATGACACACACACCCACAAAAAAAGAATACAGTAGACCACCAGCTGTGTTTAAGTTAGAATGGATGTAGCCAAAAACAGCACAGTATACCGTTATGATTGACATTATGTGACAAGGTTTGGCATGATCTCCCTGAGTTGATGGTGACAACTTTTAGAATGAAGAATATAGACAAAATAGACACAACAAACCACCACCCAACAAGTTGTGAGTCTATCATGAAAGAGATTGCTGAAGATTGCAGACCTGCTCGGCGACCGAATGAGCAAAGCTGCATACATGTTATTTTGTTATTGATCTTAGGATATCCCTACGGCTGTGTGGAGTGAAAGTAACTTTCACAGCTTCTAAGCAGTTTGGTGACTCGTGAATCATGCTGTTGAAAATCAAATGGCAAAACAATATTTAAAGATTTACAAAGTCACACATTTTATGTTTTATAATGAAAGCCTGTTAATTTGAGCTGGAAAATAAGTGTTAGCGATGCACCAATATTAAATTCTGGCCAATGCAATAAGCGACTAATTATGTTCATGTTATGGTGATACTAAAATGTTTTCTATACTATTTTGTCTAAATAAACTCTAAAAATGTCAAATTATAAAACACTAGTAAAAACTAAAATCACTGTTATATTCTACAACATTTACAATCACAAGAATAATGTTCAGTATGAAAATTGCATATTGATTTAGAGATTTACTAAAGATTACATTTAAGAGTGTTATTAAATTGTTTTTAAATGTCTAATGTGATTAGTTTTTTAAAGGGGTCATATGATGCTGCTAAAAAGAACATTATTTTGTGTATTTGGTGTAATGAAATGTGTTATAACATATATATAAAAAAAACTTCAGCTTTAAAAAAAAAAACTTGTCTCTAAAAATAGTTTTTTTTTTCATTCCACGACCCTGTGTTGTTTTTAAGCACAAAAACGTTTGTGTGTGAATGGCCCCTAACGGTGGCCTTTAGCCTTTTTTGTTCAGGTGGAAGCTTTGATCAGCTATAAGACAGGTAAGTATCAGGTAAATTCATTTTTCAGAATGTCTTGAATTAAGACATATGGTGAAAATTTGTAAAAAAACAAACATTTGTTTCTACCATGCTTAACCAGCTAAGCATTAAACTTGTTTTTCTTTGTATGTGCAGTACAAACTAACAACCTATAAAAGATAAACCCATGTGGACACAGGTGTTGCAAGATTCTTTAAGTAACTGCAGTTGACTGAGCTCAGTTTACACTCTCGTGTCTCATAGAAGACTGAACTAAATAAAACAGGCCTGGATGATAGAAGTGTGTAGTTGTCAGAACCCTTTACTTTACTTTTACTTTTAGTCATTTAGCAGATGCTTTTATCCAAAGCGACTTACAAATAAGAAAAAGTAATTAAAACTAAAAGCTAAAACTCTATAAATACTATATATATATACACACACTTGCTTTGAAATACTCAAGGAAAAACAGACAGATGGGGAGCACTTGCTCTGACATGATGGTGTCTTAATAATAATCACTTTACACATAGTAAAAGGTCTTAATGCTTTAAAGACACATCATGTGTCATCTTCCGGTGACACTTGTAGATTATACCGCAGTCATGTAAACCTGAAGATTTCTACATGGTGAGGTCAAGGTCCAAGTGAATAAAACTAAAGTTCAAAGTTTTTAGAAATTCAGCTGAAGCTGACTTATTTTCCAGTTAATTTCATGCCATAAAACATAAGATTTGGCCCTGAATATCTGTAGGATTGTTTTGCATAGGCCCTTATTCTATAGTAATTGAATGATTTCCTCTTCCTCTCTCAGTCTCTCCATCATTGACCGTAGCAAAATGCCACTGGGAGAGGATGGACACTCTTGGAAAAAGAAAACGTCGAACATCAAGGACATCTATGACTTCAAAGAGGTTTTGGGAACGTAAGTATAAGAACATTTTACTTCCAACTCATCAGCTACAAAGCTACCGCTGATGTTTGCATTTGAGCTGATGACGGTTGTTTCTTCCTGATATAAATCATACTTGTCTGTATTGAATTATGTTACAGTTTTGTGCTAAGGACGTTTTTGCGTTGACCTGTGCAGACGTGGCACTTCTCTTTCATTCCAAGTACATGATCATGATGTTTGCCAAAGACAATCAAGCTTTTAATGGACTTTTAATAGGGAACATTCACTATTTAGTACTCAGCCCACTCTGACGAAGCAGATTAAAATAGGAAATTGTCCAATCATAACAGAGCTCATTTACAAATAGAGATCTTAAAGTTACAGTCTGTGTAATTCAAAGTATTTTTGGTGCAAGGAACCTGAAAAAAAAGAAGCTATATAAGTCTATAATATGGCTTAAACAAACCAGATGTTCTCAATTTGACAAGTAGCGACAAAATATGAATATGAAACTGATTTGAAACTGTCCAGGCCATTTTACATAAAGTGCTTATTAATACAAAGATGCTTTCTTAGTTATACATTTTTCTGGTTCTGATTCCACTTGTTGTTGTTTTTTTCTTTAGCTATTTTAGAAGTGTCAGAGTATTTAAGTACAATGTTCCATCCGCATCAACAAAAAAAATACAGAAGTTTAAGAACCATTATGTTTTTTTTTTGTGCTGGAACCAGTTCTAAACAGGAATCAGTGCTTAATTCCAAATGCTAGTCATTCATTAAACACTTCCACATGCTTTACTCAGACCCATTTTAAAGACTGGGGGCCATTGTAAGGACTGATTTTTAGGGCTTGTTTAGTTTTCAGGTGTGCAGGGTGACCCTTGACCTCTTCTTATACAGTGACAGGAGTGGGAATATTCAGGGCCCATATCCTAGGCCTGGATTCAATGGAATCTTTTGTGAGATCATGTCTGCAGTGAGAGTAACAGAGAGAAGGGGAAATTATGGTTTCATTTATTTAACTAGAGTTGGTCTCGTTTTCTCTGCTGTAAATACTGTAGGTTTAATGAGAATACAGAATGACATGTTATGTTTTAAACATTCCCAGAATCCAGTTGGAACAAATGGTAAAGTCTTAATCTCAAGCTTTTCTTTCTCAAGCTTAAAGATTTCAATATTAGCCAAACTCTGTTCTTAATGTCAGTTTTGTATGTTGTCCAGGCTTGTTTGAGGATAGATCAACAGCTCTACGTCGTTCAACTGCGAGTTCATCGTGGGTTGGTTGTCTTGGCAACAGGAGGAGACACTTTCCATATGGACTATAACTGTTGCTATGGAAACAAAGTTTTTATTTTCTATTAATAATCTGGCGGGTAAATGTGTAAGCATTGAGAGCCTCAATGTTCAGTCTAGTGGAAAAGATTTTGGGGGTATTTTGTCCAGTTGTGATGGTCTGCTGAATTTTCTTCAGGCTTCCCCTATGTGACTTTGTGTTGTAGTGGACGCTCACCGCTTTGAGGGACAGTATGCAGCTCCTCATTAAATCCAGGACTAAACAAACTCTTTAAACAGTCAGTCTCATAAGTCTCAGTCTCACTGGAGAAGATGTCAATATAATGGCAAACTGTTAATGTGCTTCACTAAAACCGCTATTTATTGAGTAAGTGTGAGGCTCAGGAAATGCAAATTGATGCATCTTTTAAAAACCAAAGCCATTTCCTTTGGTGTGGAGTCATAAAAGCCTGCTGTAAAAGCCAACTTAGGACCATCTGGAACAAGCTTGTAGACCATTTTGGACCAACAATAAACCAAAGTGGTGGTTAAGCTGGTTTTATGAACACGGGCCATCTAGAAACCCGCTAAAATGCTCTAAAACACAGCTAGCATCATCTTAAGATGGATTTTCCAGCAGGCAATCGAGTCAGCCTAAAGTTCATAGATACATGATCAGGATCAGTAAGCTGCTCTGTTCTTCATTCATATTTTTCATTGAGATATTTTCCAGGTTCTGCAGTAGCGCAGTCGTGCACAGAAAATGTTTGCAGTAATTTCATTGCATTTCACCCGTTTTTTTTATTTATTATGTTAAAGGGGTCATATGATGCGATTTCAATTTTTCCTTTCTCTTTGGAGTGTTACAAGCTTCAGTAGGTTCTCCATTTTTGTATGGCAGACCATAAAAGAAACAAACAATCCTATAGATCTCAGGCCTGTTTACATCAAGAACAATAACGATAAGGATAACTATAATTATATTAACATCCACACCGATGGACGATAATGCTTTGTTTACTCCAAGCACACGCTACAATTATGCCGTCATTTGCTTTAAATGGTTTGTATGGCTAATTCCCTGGAAAAATTGTTCTTAAAGAGCAGGTCATATGGTTTTTTAAAGTGTCCTAATATTGTGTTGGAGTCCCCTACAATAGGTTTAAACGCATCTAAGGTCAGAAAACACTGTAATTTTCCCAGAATATACATTTATACATAGAGTCATTTGTCCATGATTTCGAAACGGTTCGTTCGATTCCTTGTATTTGATGTAGTGGTTGTATAGCGACCCCAATACCGTCATATTTAGGCACTGTAATGCGAATTTACCAGGGGAACTCCGACTGAAAGCGTGTATTTTACACCCCAGAAGGCGATTTTTAAAGGGGGACCACCCTCGAAACACGATTGGGCTAGTTTTGAGTAGCAATTTAACACTTATGCAAGCGAATCGTGCCCACAGCTAAAGTTTAGCTGCTAAACTGTAAATACTTAACAGAACAATAATGGTGGATACGTTAGCCGAGTGCTAATGTGACTAACTGATAAAACAATACAGTTTGAAAACCAAAATATGTCTACTGTAATGTACGGTGACCGAGAAGTGCAAAGCAAATCACAATTCTGAAAACAAAATAACAAATTACAAAGTGAGAAGTAATGACAGTACTTATGTGTTATCTGATACAGAACCTATTGAAAAACAGCAGAGTGATCTTGCTATGGTTACTTCCTTAGGTCAACATGACTTTAGTTTGCAAGCATCTATGTAGAAGGTTTGTTTTAAAGTGCTCTTTATGTAATATGTAGAAATAATATTGTTTTATTATATATAGGCCTACATCTGTAACACCCTTGGACTGCCCTTGTGTTCCTGTCTTGTGTTTTGCTCCCCATGTGGTCCCCATGACCCAGTTTCTCCCATGTTTGATTGTGTTCATTGATTTCAGGTGTTTCTCGTTAATTCCCTCGTTTGGTTCCAGTTATTTAAGCCCAGTGTTTTCCTGTGTCCAGTGTTCGGTGTTAAATGTCAACGTTGTGCTACGTGTGTGTCCTGCCTGTATTCCCCTTTCCTGTGGATTAATAAAGACTGTTCCTCGTAAATTATCCGTCGTCTCCGCACTCAATATCGACAACATCAACATGAAACAGCATTTACAACCATTTTTGTTTCTGTAATGCAACATATTTCCAAGTTAAATACGATAAAAATGTGGGGAAAGAACTGATTTTATCCATCGGAAATATAGTATAAATATATATTATAGGTGGTTGAAGGGGAGGGGTTAAACCATGAGAGGTCTTGGTGATGTCATCCGAAAAAGGAACGTTTTTCAGTAGTGGAGCAATTTTGTACATTTTGACAAAAGCTTTATAATATGCATGATTTGTTCCTGGTTTCAAGGACAGAAGCATGTATCAATGAAAGTAAATGAGGTCAGTTTTTATTTGACTCATATTAAAGGGTTTAGTGTCCCTCTCTTTGTATATTTTGGTCTTTCTTCTGTTTGGTTTTTGGTAATTTCCTACTCCAATCACGTAGTGAACATGCTGTAACAAACACTTATGGGACCAGTGTAACAAAAGAACTTGTATTGATTCTATTGCCTGGTGTTTACAGCATGTTTTTGTGTCGCTGTTAGCCTGAAAGCCTTCCAATAATCTGAAAACCCTAAAAATAAATTTACCATAAATGTTCCAAAATAGAAGGTGGAAATAGGGGGAAAAAACAGTGACTGAAGCAGTTTTCCGTTAACTAAGAGAGTGCAGCTGGCCAGTAGCCAGAGCTATTTTTAGTTAATAGGGTAGAATAGGGTTGGCAGTTTTTGGAGGACTAATCAAAATATTTATGTACACAGCGTTTTTATGTAACTATGATGTGCAGGATGGATATTTATATAACGCTCTAAAATAGAATTGGTGGTGGGAGCACATAAGCAATAACATTTTTACATTTATGTTTTTGTTTTTTTCTGAAGACATTCTCGTTGGTGTTTGCCTGTGCCATGTTGCTAGGGTGTTCCAGGTAGTTACCAGGGCTTTGCTACCCACTCCCTTGTCTCTATGATTGTCTCCCATGTCTCCTGATCCCTAAAAATGGCTTTTGTACAGTGACCTAGAGAGCTCAACACACTGCAAATTTAAAAAAAAAAAGAAAAGAAAAAAACACACACATGCAAATAGAAAAAAAAAACACCAACAAATTAGGAAAACATCTTCATCAGTTTGACAACACATGTGCTGCAAATACTCACAACGCAACCAAATACAGAAACGTGCTGCAAATACACCACATTGGAAATGTTAAAGGGAACCGCAACAAGTGATGAACCTGGCTGGGACATGCTTATCAATGTCTGCTCTGAAATGTGAGATTTTTTAATTTTGTAATTTTATTTTAACATCCTGATCATATGATTCCATAGCTTTTTTTTTGTGGATATTATTAGCCTAAATAAGCTGTCGAAATACATAACTACTGTAACTGTGAAACATTATGTAAGATAGCTAAGGCGCCGATCAGACAGAACGCGTTTTTCAGGTTTGAAAACTCTAGGCACACCGCACTGCCTTTTTTTGGTTTATACTTTTTTTAATTTAGAAAAGAGCAGTGCGCTGCATTTTTTTTATGTTGCTAGGCAACCACCAAATCAGCTGTCCTGTCAGTCTAATCAAGGATTATAGCGCCAGTGTTCTAAAATCTTTGGTTTGCTGTTAAGTAAACTGTTATATTAGCAGAAACTTACCGGGTAACCCGCGACAGTCACCACAAGTTTCTCCTCCATCATTGCAGTCTCCGGACATTCCAAGCAACTGTCCACAACGGACGACCTGCCTCTCCATTCATTTGATTGGACAATGGGGAAAAAAACGCGAATGACGTTGGGCGCTTTTCTGCTCAGAGTTGATTTTTTTTTCAACTTCAGGCACTCAGAGCACTCCTACAAAAACACGAGGCGCCCGGGGCGCATAAACAGTGTGCAAAACGCTCACTGCCAATAGGAAACAATTAAATAAAGGCGCCTCTCACTGTAAAAAAAACACGTTCTGTCTGATCGGGGCCTAACTTACTTTTACAACTGCCCTTACGAAAATTAACCATGGTTTTACTATAAAAAACATACCTTGGTTACTATAGTGAAACCATGGTAACCACAAATTTACCATTGTTTTGCTAAACTAACCATAGTTTAACCATGGTATTTGTACAACTGTGGTTATACCAATACGCCAAAAAACATGGTTACTACACTTTTACTATAATAAAACCATGGTTAATTTCCATAAAGGTTGTTGGGGTCGCCTTGAAGCATTTCCGTTGTGGTCCGTGCTGCTTGCAACGCTTTTTCTGTATTTGGTTGAATTGTGCATATTTGCAGCGCGTTTCGGTATTTGGTTGTGTTGTGAATATTTGCAGCACGTTTCTGTATTTTGAGTATTTGCAGCACATGTGTTGTCAAACTGATGAAGATGTTTTCTTAATTTGCTGGTGCTTTTTCTATTTGCATGTGGTTTTTTTAAGCTTCAGCACGTTGAGCTCTCTCGGCCACCGTACAATAAAACATGCACCGTTTTAAAGTTTGGAATCTTTAAGATTTGAATTGATGGGATGTTTTTGAAAGAACTCTCATCAAGGCTGCATTTATAATACAGTATAATTGTAATATTGTGAAATAGTATTATAATTTAAAATAGCTGTTTTCTATTTGAATACATTTAAAAATGTAATTTATTTCTGTGATGGCAAAGCTGTATTTTCAGCATCATTCTGAAATAATTCTGATATGCTGCTTTGCTGCTCAAGAAAAATGTCTTATGATTATCAAAGCTAAAAAACGGTTGTGTTGCTTAATATTTTTGTAGAAATCAGGATTCTTTGATAAACAGTAAGTTCAAAGGAACAGCATACATCTTTTGTAACAATAACATTTTTGCTGACACCTTGATCAATTTGATTAAACTTTTGAACGGTAATCTGTATAGGATTTTATCACCGCTTTATTGTCAAAATACATGGAAATTGTAAGTCTATATCATGCTGTGTTTTTATGTTAGCCTAATTTATTTCATTTAGTGTGTTTTTTTTTCTGGCGTGTCATTCTGTTCCACAACCGATCACATGCCCAACCTTATTTAGTGGCACTGCGAGAACTATGCCACTTCCCAGGATGCTTTGCGGAGCTGGCGGTGTGTGGGTGGTTTGGAAGCACTGGAATAATCTAAAATCAATGCGGAGTATGGATCGCCTCTGCCTGCTGCTGCTGCTGTTGCTGACCCCGTGCTCTCATACTTTCATTTCAGTGATTGATAGACAGCAAGTGCATAGGACAGCCAGCAGTTTGACAAATTTCTGTCAGGTCAGCATAGCTGTGTCAGACCTGCTTAACTTTATGTGCCTCTAGACAAGCTAGTCTGCATTTGGGGTTTCTCAGGAAGACGTATAGCCCTGTTTCCAATAACATGACTTACACTCGTTCTCCCAGCCCTAAAAAGTCACTCCGGGGCACAGCAGGAGGTGGCCTGTTTATCACCAGGTCTTCAGCACACAGTGAAGTGTCAGATGTCTTACAAACGTGCATGGAGGTCCATTCAGCTGCTGTCCGATGTCGGAAATCCTTTAAACCCTTGTGAAAACTGATCATTCAGTGAAAGAACTGAATGAATATTAGATTTCAACATACAGTACTACTTCAAAGTTGATGGTCAAAACATTCTTTTCTACTTTTTTTTTGTGTGTGAAGTAAAATAATAGCGCCATTCTGTACTGTACTGAGTTACAAGAAACGTCGGTGTGAATGCCATGTCACAAACAGATTTGTTTTTTGTATTATTTATATACTGTTATTTAGTGTTTTAATATTAATTAATGCTTTGAATTAGAATATTGAATATTTTAATTTTAGTTAGTATTTATTTTATATAGATTTTAGTTTTGTATTTTAATTGCAGTGCTTTTTTTGCCTGCTCAAGTGAGTCTGTTTAATACAACAGAAAAGAAAAAGACAATTTCATGCTTTTAAGAGTCCTCCAAAAAACGAATACTGGTAGAACTTGTAGACCAGTGTTCTTTTTTTGTATTATTTATATACTTTTATATTTGTTTATTCATATTTGGAATTAGTTTTATGTTTTCAGTTTTAATTTTAAATGTACTTGAATTTTTAGTACCGTAATTTTGTTGTGCTTTTGTCATTTTTATTTAATATAGCTTTATTTTATATTTATTTCAGTTTTAATTTAATCACATTAAGAACTTCAACTTATTTCATGTCAGTTAGTTGCCAACACAACATTTCTAATTTTCATTCAGGTTTTTCATCTAATATTTATATTTTATTTAATTTCAGCTTCATTTCAGGTGTAGTTAACAATAACAGCACTGATCTGGTATAATATAATATAACTGTACACTAGATTTCTATGATTTCTATGTTGTTAGAATTTACGTCTACTTTTAAATGGCCAGAAGAACATCATAAAAATGTCTGATCACTCAACAAGCTGCATGATTTGAGGTATCATCCATGTCTGTAGTACAAACGGTGTGGGATAAGTTTAGTGCTATGGGTTTTCATGCCTTATGTCAGGCATGAGCAGTAGTAAAAATTATGCTTGCCTTGGCTTTGTTTTACTGTGTAACATTATCCTGTTTAACAGAAGAATGTTTTTGGTACTTGGCTATCCAGTTTTGATGCACCGTTTCCTCCAGGTACTTGATTTGATTATGAAGAACCCATAATCCCTCAGAATAGACACTGAGCTGAACCAAATCACTGCTGAGTTGCCATAGCGATTTAATGGTTTCTCTTTCATTGATGTGAAGCGAGTGGAATCGAGGAGTGCATGTCTTCGGCAGCGATTATGCCAGGAATTAAAGGTTAATCTCCTGATTGCTGTCGCTCATATCTCCACATCCCCCCGGCACACTAATCTGCTTCATCAATCATTGCATCATCCGCCCCTCCCCCATTTCCTCTATCAGGTGTGCCCATCTTGCACAAACAGACGCATTCATGAAGGTGAGGAGCTGTTGATCAAGTTAGAGTTTCACAGGAAAAATGTTTCAGCTCTTCTGCGCATTGCTTTTTTTCCCCCCTGCAAGTGATGGTTTGCAGAGACTAGAGTGCATTCTTCATTATCCGCCATTCCCGTCCCACCCACTACTCTTATCTTTAGGGGCTCTATTTTAAGAACGGTACGTCTTAAATGCATTATGTGATATGTCATACACTTAAAATTATTATATGCAGTGATACAACAAAGTGATTTTTTTTTTACTGAAACACCAAAAGCAAAAGGTTTTCATTTAGCTGAAAACTGAAAATAAAGTTTATTTAATAATCAGTAAATAAATACATTTATTTCATAAATAACATTAAAATATTTAAAAATAACAGATTAAGTAAAAAATATAATGAATATGTAATATAATGCATATATTTAGCAAAATGCTTCTTTCTAGAGTCATTTCCCCCCCCTGTGGATGTTGAATGACTTTCTTAATGTAAATGTAATGTTCTGTGATACATAATACATTTTTTAGAAGCTGTTTCATTGAAGTCTTTCTGCAGATGATTGGGCAGTTACATGAAACTTGATTCATTAACTGCCGTTCCTTCAAATTAAAGTGAATATTGCACCAAATTTTCTCACCAAACATTTGTCTTGGTGTGAACAGGCCTTAACCCTGTGACTCGCCCACCTAGACAAGATTTTGTCAACAGAGGTGCTTCCGATGTGAAGGTTATTCCAATAGGTGCCCTGTATAGGTAGCATGTAGCTTTTATTTTGTCCAGAATTCAAGGTAGCATCCCATGTATCCTTTTACAGAAACATGTAATTCCTGAATACAGCATGCTGATGTAGCAGGGAAATGTTGTTACACCAGATTATAATTATTTATTTTATTTTATAGTCTATAGGACATTTCCTGTCAGACGTTATATAGACATCTAGAAAATGTCTTTAAGATGTTTATTATGTAGAATGTGTGTAAAACTGGCATCTTAAACACGTTGATCAGATGTTTGTACACAGCAGATGCTTTCCAGATGAAGCGATCTTTAACAGACATCTTGCAGACGTACGTAGAATTAATGTATTAATAATGGTACTGTATTAATGTATTAATATCAAGTATTAATGGAATAAAAAAGTTCAATCTAACTAAAATTGACTATCACCCAATATATGTGTGTGTAAATACAGTTATGCTTATTATTGTGCTGTTAGCTTAGCAACATGCTAACGTCAAAAATCAATAGTGTCTTATGCAGAACACATTTGTGTGGCATGTGAAGATTCACACATCTGAAGTGAAGGCTGTTCACACAGAATGTGTTTGTGCGTTAAAAAAAAAAAAAGCAGGGCAGCTAAAGTTAAACAACTTTTTACTTTAGCACCACATTTTTAGAGCACTGTCACGCCTGAGGTGCTGTAAAAGACACAAAATGCAAGTGCAGCGCTCAAATGCATCCATCTAGCACGTTTATACAGAAAAACAATAGAAAAGCAGCATAGTGCAATTCAAAAGTGCTTAAAAGGCAGCTGCCGATGTATACAGCTAGCAAGGCAGTTCGCTAGTTTTTGGAACAGAGCTAATAAATGTTCCTGTTGTTATGCATTGGTCATTGTGACTTTATTTTGAATTGTAAAGTTGTTGTTTTTTCAGTTGTGAATAAAACATTTGTGTTAAATATAGTGTATAAGTCTTGTTTTATTCTAAAACTTGATCATGTGAAAAACTAGGTAATGTGATCTCAAACAATGAAATTACCTCCCTGTTGAAAAAACCAGCATATGCTGGTTAGGTATGTTTTGACGCTGGGATGCTGGTTTAAGCTGGTCCTTTGCTGGTTTATGCTGGTCCTTTGCTGGTTTATGCTGGTCCTTTGCTGGTTTATGCTGGTCCTTTGCTGGTTTAAGATGGTCCTTTGCTGGTTTAAAGCTTAAACCAGCAAAGGACCAGTTTAAACCAGCAAAGTACCAGCATAAACCAGCATCCCAGCGTCAACACATACATAACCAGCATATGCTGGTTTTTTCAACAGGGCTTTCATCTGACTATCATAGGCTACACTTCATTAAAGGCCATGTGGAAGTGAACATCCATTAAAAGGCCCTTACAAAGAGTGTTCTCTTTCTACATTGTACAAATAACATTTGGAATTCGCTTTTATTGTCGCCCCTCTTCTTTCTGTTTGTCTAGTCTAATCATAACAGATATTGTCTGTTCATGTTTAATGGTAGTGTCTGCAGGCTAACCTCGGGGCTCGGCCGATGGCCAGGTGTGAGGTCACAACTCCTGTTTTGGAAACAAAAATATCCCGGGGGATCAATCAGTGCTGCTGTTTGTGAATGTTTGTGTGCGCCCCTGATCGACCACATTATAGTGCTCATCCACTATATGACTTCTGTGAATCACATGCCTAGTGGAACTGTTGACATCATATGTATGCCAGAAGTATGTGTACAGCAACACTATTGCAATGACCTAAGGGAATAGGAAAGGCGTAGGCCTGTATAGTGAATAGCATTTTATAACACTAAAGAGAATTGCTTTTATTGTTCTTCTGGATTTTTCAGACCCCTGTTCTTAGTTTTATGTTTTCAAAGAGTGTAGGATTGAGACAAACACACTAACTTACCAGTTGTCTGCTTTTAAGTTCCCATAGCAGTTATAGCTCTAGACTGCTCATAGTATATTATATTCACTGTATATTATTATTAATGAATTGAACAATTTATTGAACATTGGTTTACCATATTGCTGTTGAGACCATATATAAAAGTCTTGAGAGAGTTTTGAGTTACACTGAAATTACTACATCGCTGTTGCAAATTCTGCTGATTTATCAGCAAGATCTCAAAATGTTATTCGAATTTGCTGAAATGACTTCATGAAAGCATCAGTAAGAATGTGTTTCAAAACTACAGACCAATCAGTACTATATCATTTCCAGCTTGTTTCATTTAGTTAAACAGGTACTGGTTGTTATTGTAAACTAAAACTATTAAAATAGCCGTCATTAATTGAAATAAAGCTGAAATAAAATATAAACATTAGATGAAAAACTTTAATTAAAAAAATAAAATAAAATAAAAATGAATAATGTTACCTTGGCAACTAACTGAAATTGAATAAGTTGAAGTACTTGAATTACTAAACCTAAAAGTGAAAAATAAAGATGGATAGAAATATATACAAAAAAGACTAATAAATATGACAAAAGCATGTGACAAAATTACTAAAACTGTAAAATTAAAGCTGATTCAAAATATTAATAAATACCAAAAAATAGTATATAAATAGTACTAAAATAACAAATATTTTAGTGAAAAAAATATATAAAATAAAATGTATAAAAAATAAATACAAATATATTTTTAGCAAATATAAAATCCATTGCTAAAAATAAAAATTGATCGTTCTTTTGCAGTGGGGACAGTGAAACAGATCATTTGATAAAGAAAACCTAGTATATAATGAAAAATATAAATATTTCTAGCAAATATAAACATACATTGCTAAAATTGGTTATTCTTTTGTGGATTAAATTGGCCACCTTGTCTTTAAGAATCATAATCGGGCAATTAAAATGATTGGTTGTTTACCAGTTAACATGTTTAGCAATCAATGCTTACGAGTGTCTGCCTGTAGCATGTTTATGCAGGACGTCCCTACTTCACTGTACTGTAAATAACAGGTTCATCCAAAAACACAGTGATGAACCAGATCACCAATATGGAATGTTTTGGATGAGCCTGCCTTGTCCCAATCCAGATTACGCTGTACAAATGTAAAATGCACAATGCTGTTCTCAGATCAGCTGATCTCGCACAGAATCTGTGAAACTAAACAGAGATATATGGCATCCTTCTAGAAACACTGGGCCGTCTGACTTGATTCACACGATTCGGTCTCAGTCTGGCCTCCAGCACAAAAGCTGCACCTGCTTTTTGTTTATTTTGGGGAACGTTGCATAACGCAATCAGCACAAATGTCGGTTCTGTGTCGAGTCTGTGGGACCTGCACTGAACTGAACTGAATTTAGGCTGAGCACTGCCTCAGGAAGCAAGATATCATGTGGTGAGAGATGAATTATTAAATTGTTTGTGGTATCTAATTAGATTGGATTAAGTTTTCACACACCCTCGTGAAATTTGTTTGCCTCAGTGCTCTAATTTAATGTGAAGAAATCTTTTATAATATACCGGACATTCTTTTCCATGCAGTTACAACAAAAAAGGAGCTTCAAGCTTCCAAAAAGACGTGGATGCACCATAAATGTATTATAAAAGTAGCCATTTGATAACATGTTGTAATGAAACAGACCCGAATCAAATCTATTCAAAGAATTGGTTGATCCCGTTCACAAAAGAGGTGTAATTATCGGTTTACGATTACAGTTTGATCTGGTTGCTTAGTGATTAACAGCTCACTACTGTAGATAATAGAACTTGAACTATTCTTTTAAAATTCCTTTCCAAGAAGTCTATTCCTTCTAAAGTGAGATGTGAGAGTCAAGTAACACAGACTGGAAGTTGCTCTCCCCCCTGCACTGCGCCTGACCTCTTGTTTCCTTTCAGGGAAACTGCAATTTCTCCAGCAGCCAAACCCAGCAAAGGCAAAACAAAATACCAACAGACTTATGTTAATGGAACATGAGAAAGAAAGAGAGAAAAATAGACAGTTTATTAATGGGAAAGAGTGGTTAATGAAGGGAAAGAGAAGCTAAAGGAGAGAGAATGTGACATTATTATAGACATTCTCCCAAAGATGTCAATGACTGTTCCAAACAGTAGGCAGAAACATAATTCAGTTTTTGCAATACTGACAAAATGCTCAGTCGAATTAAAAATTAAAAGCATGACTGACATTTACAACATCAGTTATGTTTAGCATTAATCAAAATTACAGTTTGTCAGGCATAACAAATTATATTATGTTTTGGAGTTCATCTCTGCCACCAGCGACCCTTTCTGTGTCCTCTGTGTCATTCAGAAACTATAATCAGGAAGCCACAACAGACAGGCCTGTGTCGTAATCTAGTCCACAGCCCCTGCTTCCACCAGATGGCCATCCTCTTGTGTCTCTGACCGGAGAGGAATGTGCCGCTTTGCCAACATCCCACAGTTCCCAGCTCTGAACTGTTGCTCTTCCTGAAGGCAAGGATCACTGTTACTATTAATCATACTTATGGGCTCTTAAGACTTGGACCAGTAAGCAATCACCTAGCAACCCTCTAAAACACCCTACAACCAAACAATACCCTAGCATAGAAATGCTCGCAAAATTTCAAAATCCCTGGTAGCCCTTCAGGCAGGCACTCTTCAGATTTTGGAAGCCCGAAATAAATTTATCTAGCCCAACTAGCCCAAATAAAAAATAATTTTTATATATAGAAAATTGGATAGGAGTCAAAATGTCAATATCAAATATCAAGGAAGGGATTTTATTTCACTATTCACAGGGTATCTGCAGAATTTAAAAAAATCAATTAAAGGCTTTATATGACCCTTTTTAAGATCTGAACAATTAAAATGAACACCGTATGAGTGGCGTATGGCAATGTCTAAAGTAACACATTAATCCGTAAAATTACATGATTTACAGTTCAGAAACAGTTTTTCACAAAAACATAAAGTCTTATAAAATCACATTTCACATTTTAGCCTTTAAATAATTTTTAAGAAAAGGTATGAGTCAAACGTATTAATTTAAAACATATTACTGTCTTCATTGATTTTTAGAAGGCACATTAACTTCTTTCACATTTACAACTCTATGTGTTTGCTGCGTAAAAACATAAGAATGTAAGAACGGCAGAAATATAGTGCTTTCCCCGGTAAGCACAGTACACAAAGCAGCGCAGCGCTCATAAACGCTACTTTATCAGGCATTATAGGAAAGATTGAATGAAAATGCAACTTTTCTGAAGACAGTCAGAGACTTCAGAGACACACTCAAAAAACAAACAAACAAACAAAAAAAACACTGATGATGTTTTGACTTTGAAACGTCCACCACATAATTCAGTGAAATTATAGCCTTTTCAGGTTTAATCCAGCCATATCGCGATTCTCGTCTTTCCGTCTCCAAATGTAAGACCTCTTGAAATTATAATTAAAACTTTTCTGATACTATTTAAGGTATTTAAGACTCTTTATGGCCTTAAATTTGTTACAATCTAATTGTATTTAAATATTATAGTTTTCTGTTTCCTATCATATGAAATTATTGTATCCATGTTTACTACACTGTTATTTATACATTTTAATCAGTCGTAATACTAGTAACATTTTTTTTAATTATAAAACGGATAGTTCCGGTCCTTGATTCTGATTGGTTGAGCCGCGTTCAAAGCTGTTGTAAATTACACTACAAACATACACCTTTGTTTACTTCGGTGTTGCTCGGCAACCACAACTGTTTCTGAGGAACTACATTGTTTGGTGGAAGAATACTGTTTTTATTTATATCATTACACTTTATTTGCTCTGTTTTATTCTGCGAAACCTTACTAAGCATATGGAATAACCGCTTCGCTGGAACAACGCCCCTTAGCTGTTATAAATTCACTGTAAACCACGGCTTCTTGGGGCTCATTGCTTTAGTATGCAACATCTGCATATATTTTTAGCTAGATAACACATTTTTTTCTCACTTCACTGAAACTTCCTGTTTCAGTTCTACATTTGCAATCCTGCTAGTGTTAGACTAGTTTGTATGTGTTAGTGTGTAGTTTCCTTACAACAGAGCAACTGATTCCAGATGTTGAACCATATTGCGTTTGATGAGCTCACAGCACTGCACAGTACTTGACTAAAACAAGCATGTCTGACATGTGCACAGTCTGCTGTTTCACTCTCGTCATATCAATATCTGTGCGCCATCATGTTCAGTTGTGTGTCAGCACTAGTGTGGCATTGCTGTACATGAGCAAGTGCATGGCTGATGGGAAATGTCCTGTATGTGTCCTCAAAGGCTCAGCGTCGGCGGTTTAGCCCGCCGTTTTCTCCTGTCCTCTCTCCTGTCATGTGCTGAGACACACATACGCATGCAGGCTTAACTGTGTATCATATCAATGTTTGTCCTCCATGGCTGTGCTGAGCTCTCTGGGATAAGTCTGCCTGGCCGGATCTGTGCTGCTGAAGAGCTATAATCACATCCTGTTTAATAATGAGTTTACTCTTAATCTTCATTCCATTCTCAAATATTGAACAGGCTGGGTGGTTTACTGATGATATCAGAGCTTTTAGGTCTGATCACGGATCTTCTGTTCAAATCGTGTCTTGTGACTGCATGGATCTTTGCATGTAATTGTAGAAAGACAACTGAAACAACGGAAGATGAATTGACACTCTGTAAAACATTGTTCGCTTGACACTAGGGGAGTGCATTATTTACAAAAAATGATCTTGAGATATTTTTGGGGGGGCTTTTGCTGAGTGTGTTTTTGTGCTGGTGTAGGCCTGTCGTTGACAGCTGACTCCTGAGGCTTGCATTAATTTCCAGTGACAGTTTTACCTTTAAGGGGATTTTTTTCTAACCTTATTAGATGTATGCATCATCTTTTATTCCACATTCTTACATGTAGTCATTAAATGCAACTAGAATAGTACTACACTATAGACTGTTAACAATCGGTATCAACAAAATCCATTTTTGCAGTTCATAATTGGCACAGAAACTTTATCTTTTGTGATTTTTAGATCTAACAATTTAAGGACTTCGTAATGTTTTGTTTTATTTAATATTTATTTCAGTTAAATAAATTAAATTATATTAGTAATACACTATAAACTGTTACAAATCAAATGAAATCAGTATTAACAAAATCTGATAATTAATTATTATTAACAAATTCAAAATATTTCTGCACTGCAGAAGTGTTACAGAAGCTTTATATGTTTAATGCAGCTCAGAGGTGGGTTGAATGCATTTACACTGCATTCACAATTGCATACATGATGTAATAAGATTCATTTTTTAAATATAACATTCTAAATATAGAAATATGAAATTATACTTTTAAATATGAAACAAGCCACTGGCTTGATGAGCGAGCCGTTCAGTCATTCATTCAACCGATTCGCTCAAATGGGTCAAAAGGAACTATTCAAGTGACATTGAATGGGTCATCGAATCACTGACTCATGATTCGTTCAAAACATGGATAGATAACACAGTAATACACAGTAAAAACAAACAATAGCTCTATTCAGACGGCAATTGTTTCTCATGTGGACGTCTGTAAAAATAAATTTAAATACCTCAGTGATAAAACTCATGGATTCGGATGGCGATTTATTCACAGTGGAGAAGCGAGTTCTGTGATCCTACGAACCTGGGAACACGATGCTGACGTGGCCAGTCGCATGATAGTCTGCTATAAATAAAATGTCATATGCTTGGAATGAGAATGAATTCATATTTAATAATATTCCATTTATTATTTAAATATTTAAATCTCCTGTTTTAAAATAGGAAAATAGATGCGCTACAAATGGTTTTCTGTCTTGCATTTTATCTTTCAAAATGATGGATGTCATTAAAAATGTGGAGATTTGCAGAAATACGTTAAAGGGGTCATATGATGTTGCTAAAAAGAACATTATTAACCATGTCTGCATTTGCGGAGAAACAACAAACAACAAGTGCTACTCTACACTGCTCAAAAC
>NW_015634007.1:0-3607 GCF_001515625.1 Sinocyclocheilus rhinocerous
AAAGCGCTGTACAAATAAACTTGACTTGACTTGACTTGACTCTTTCAAGCGGATGCAATGAGACCATATTTTTCGGTTTGGTCATGTGACATTCGACATGAACCCCATTAAGGTACTGAATGATTACCATATTAAGAGCCATAGTACTAAAACTATCAACATGCCTTTAAAATAGTTAAATACATTGTATTACGATGTTGCAGTTCCAAAACATGGTGATAGCATGGTATGTTTGTTACTGAAACATACTTGGCTTGCTTCAGATGTAATTAGCTTTGTTTAGTTTGTGAGAAGCATTTGTCTGTTAAGTGACTGTGTTAACATTAAAGTCACTTGACCCTTATAGTGTCCTCTCCACTTCTAACAAACACAGTTCACATTCAGTTGAATTAGTCGAGGGTGTACCAGGGATTATATGTTCTACAGTGGCTGTGCTGATACCTCCCTCTCTGCAGTAGTTACTAATGGACATATGCCCTCTGTGAGATGTGTAATGACTGTGTGTTAACTGGAAAGTTGCATTGACGGCATGGGTTGGTGCGGCTGGAGCGTGGATCACTTTTGCTTTGAGATCTCCTCACTGCCCCGCCATATGGCACAGGGTACAATGGTGTGCCAAAATCATGATTCAGATGGCCCAGGTAGCACAGCGGCCACACACATAGCCATTGTTCGTGCTCTTACTTGCATTTATTCTGTTTTGTTCGCTTGTGCTGAATCAGAATAAAATTGTTTTTGGCACTAAAATTACAGATTCATTATAGGTTAAGATGCTTTCTTTCTTTCTTTCTTTCTTTCTTTCATTATTAATTTAAAAATAACAGTACAGCATGTATGTATGTATTTATTTCCCTATTTATTTATTTATTTATTTATTTATTGATCATCTATTTAATGATGACAGCAGTAATGACAAAATGAGGATATTCCGTGCTTTAATTGTGTTGTGTAAGAATGTATAATCTGAAATGATCTGAGACCTTTGTCGCCTGCAGTGATTAAAATTGTATATGTTGCTCTGCAACAGATATGGTCTTGGTAATCGCAAAAGTGTTTTTGCTTCTCCGAGGAGGAAAAGGAGGGGAAACTATTTCCACTTATTTTCTTGATGGCGGAGGTCATGAATGGATTACATGTTGTTGATGTATTTACAGTGTCAGCAAAAATTACCAAATGCATTTCTTTTACAGGCTGAGGCTGCGAGCAAGAAACACATTATGTTCAATTACTGGCCTAAGTTTTCTCTTTAATTAAATGCGCTGCCTGATTAATCAGACATCTTCAGAGATGGAGAGGCGATGAAATGCACTGGCTGTGTTCCTAAATAGTAAACTCTAATAGCGAGAGGACACAAACACAGGATGTTGTCAGAGACGTTCTAGATTCCATGTGTAAATGTTCAAAGGGACCATTTAGAAGCTGTTGAGGCCTTCACCTTCTGTTTAGAAAGCGATTATAAACATGTTTAAAAGAAAGGAGTCATAAAGAACCAGTCTCAAACACAGTGGGCCTTCAGAGAGATAACCAAGCGGCTGATGGCCACAGTGAGCCATTATCTGCATCTCTCTTTCTCAGTCTATTCCCCTTTTTCTGTTTTTTTTTTTTATTCCATCACTAAGCCTCCCTACGTTCCTTCTGTAGCAGTGCTGACAAGTCCCTGAGTGATGATAGCCTAAAATGACTGTGAAGCAAATTACATATTGGAAGATGCAGCTTTTTTTCTTCTTTCCCTGTCTGATAAACCATCCCCTTAAATAAAGGAAAGCACAGGAATTTTTATGAATAGTTGCAGACACAAATGCTAGGTTTTCTTCGACATTAATAAATGGGCGATTATGGCACTTAATGAGACGTGTAGATGTACATATGTATACAGTACACAATGGGATTTATACAATAAACATTTCATAAATAGCACATAACATCTGGTGGGCTGGATCTTAATACTGATGGCTTGTCCTAAGGCTCATCTGTGTACAGATTTTGGCCTCTATAAAATACACTTACTCACACATGTCCAGGAGTGAGTTCAATATCGTTTGATGTGGTTGTAGAATGACAGCCCCACAGATTTTTAGCTTTAATAGCCTTTAAGATTATTTTCATACCAACTTTTCACTATTTGTTTTTATTATCTTAAAATCTTAAAGCTTTTCAATCATGTAGAGTATTTTTGATCCGATCTTCTTGGGTTTCTGCTTTCAAGTTAGGGTATTTGTAATACTAAAACATTTATTTTTTAACAACACACACACACACACACACACACACACATACAGTCATGGTCAGAATTATTGGCACCCTTGGTAAATATGATCAAAGAAAGCTGTGAAAATAAATCTGCATTGTTAATCATTTTGATCTTTTATTTAATCTATCATATCTAACCTTTCATTGAACTAAAACAATTGAAAATGGGGGAAAATCTCATTATGAAATAAATGTTTTTCGCTAATACACATTGGACACAATTATTGGCACCCCTAGAAATTCTTATGAGTAAAATATCTGTGAAGTATATTCCCATTCATATTTACAATTTTGAGCATACCAGGGTGATTATAAACATGAAATTATCCAGCCATGGCTTCCTGTTTCACAGGAATATAAATAGGAGGGAAAACAAAGGCCAAATTCCCTTAATCATCCATCACAATAAGAAAAACCAAATAATATATTTCTGATGTGCAGCAAAAGATAATTGAGCTTCACAAATTTTGAAAGTGACTTTAAGAAAAGAGCTAGAGCAGTGAAAATTCCCATTTCCACCATCAAGGCAATAATTAAGAATTTCCAATCAATAGAAAATGTTACAAATCTGCCTGGAAGAGGACGTGTGTCTATATAGTCCTAATGCACGGTGAGGAGGAGAGTTTGAGTGGCTAAAGACTCTCCAAGGACCACAGCTGGAGAATTGCAGAAAATAGCAGCTACACCACATGTTGTTTGGGAGGGTTTCAAGAAAAAAAATCAAGAAAAGAAAATGCTCTCATCCAAAAACAATTCCCAGCATATTCTGTTGTTAGACACGACTGGAACTTCAAATGGGACTGGTGTCTATGGTCAGATGTAACTAAAAAATTAAGCTTTTTTAGCAACAAACACTCAAGATGGGTTTGATGCACACAGGGATAAAAAGTACCCCATGTGTACAATGAAATATACTGCTGTATTTTTAATGTTGTGGGCCTATATATCTGCTGGAGGTCCTGGACATCTTGTTTAGACACACGGCATCACTGATTCTATCAAATACCAACAGATAAAAAATCAAAAAGTGACTGACTCTGTTAGAAATCTTATAATGGACCATGTTTGGATCTCTGAAGGGTCTGGAGAGATTCTGGATGAAGGAATGGTCTCTGATCTCTTGTCAGGTGCTCTCTAACCTCATCAGGCATTATAGGAGAAAACTCAGAGCTGTTATTATGCCAAATTGAGGTTTCAAAAATCATTGAATAAAAAGGGTGCCGTTAATTGTGTCCAATGTGTATTAGAGAAAAGCATTTATATCATAATGATATTTCCCCCCATTTTAAATTCTTATTCTCCAATGAAAGTTTAGATTTATGTGAATTGTTTAAATAAAATATCAAAATGATTAACA